>NC_056744.1:1440830138-1441130138 GCF_019279795.1 Protopterus annectens | reverse complement strand
GCATTCTTTAACTTATGTCAAGAATCTAAGTGACAATGCTCAGATCTGCTCGGAGTTAGTGCAGAATGGCACAAAATACACTGAACCAACCGATATTGCCAACATCCTGGCAGACAGGTTCAGTGCAAACTTCACCCCCACCCCCAAAAGGGCCCATAACCATACCAGAAGAATGGAGAGCCCCTGAAATCACAGACACTCATGTTAAAACAGTCCTCCCCAAAGCCAAAAACACAGCATCAAAGGGACCGGACAGTGTCCCAGGCTGCATCCTACACGAGCTCAAAGACGAACTAACCCCTCACCTAAACACACTGTTCAAACTCAGCCTCTCCACAGGCTATGTACCCATAGAGTGGCGCACAGCAACAGTTATTCCACTCCACAAAGGAGGAGCCACAACAGACCCTGGGAACTATCTCCCTGTAAGCCTGACTAGCTTGGTCTGCAAGGCTATGGAGCGCATCATCATGGAACTCATTAACAGAGACATTGGGAACCTCCAAACACTGGACCCTACCCAGTTCGGCTTTAAGGGCAGATCATGCCTCCTAAACCTGGTGGACTTCTTTGAGACAGTTACCAAGGCTATAGACGAGGGAAAGGTGGTACACACAGCCTACCTAGACCTCACAAAGGCCTTCAACACCATTCCCCATTCTGGTGTTCTAGACAAGCTCACCAGCCTGAACATAAACCTATGTCACAAGATGTGTTGCCAACTGGCTCACAGACAGAACCCACATGGTGAGAGTTGCGGGAGCTAGGTCTGACTCTAAACCGGTTGAAAGTGGCATTCCCCAGGGCTCAGTCCTAGGACCCCTCCAGTTCATCATATACTTCTCAGAGGTACAGGCAAGCACAGGAGGACTATGGCTGGCCAAGTTCGCAGACTGCAAACTAGGGGCTATAATTGACTCTCTGGCAGCGATAGACATCCTCCAAAAGGGTCTCACTGAAATGGATACCTGGTGTTAAAATCATGGCCTCAAGCTAAATGCCAAAAAGTGCATTGTTATCCCCTTTGGAAAAAACAAAGTACCCACAAACTACCACATAGGTGGTAAGTCCCCTAAATACGGAAAATGTAATAAGGGGTCTGGGGATTTAAGTAGATAGTAATCTCTCCTTTGATAATCACATTGCCAAAGTGGCTAGAAAATCCAGTGTGGCCCACCTAATCACAAAAGGGTTCGCATCCAGATCAGAAGAGGTCATTGTGCCCCTCTACTCATCACTCATCAGACCCATCATATAGAGTACAACACCCCATTTGGGATGTACCTTACAAGACACTTGCAACAGCTGGAAAGACCACAGAAGTACCTCACCAGGAGGATCACTGGCCTCAAACAGATGCCCTATGCAGCTCGACTAAAAAAACTCCAGCTGTACTCTGTTGCATACTGCCTACACAGAGGTGATCTCTGCCTGACGAGCAAGGCCATGTCCAACCTGGAATTGATGGACATGCTCCACATAAAGAAAACCTTATCCCCTCAAGCCACATGCTCTAGGGATCTAAACCTCACCACAACAATAAATAGGATGTGCTGGAGGGATAGATTCCTGTCCCAGAGACTTCCCATGCTTTGGAACAAGATTCCAATCTACATTAGGTAGAGCTCCTCGCTAACGCTCTTCAAGAGAAACCTTGACGAGTGGATGGGAAACAAAGTGTACCCCGGGGATCACTTCAGTGGCTCTGCTGGACAGAGGCACAGGGAACTAATCTAAGGGGGTGGCGAAAGCCAACACATTCTGGCTAGGCTTATAAATGCCTTTGGGCAGATAGCCTAGTACCTACCTATGACAAGTCATTTCCAGGACCCTCTCCACTCAGACCAGTTGTCAGCAAGGCAGTTCATGTCTCCTGGGTCTTATGGCAGTCACCATCCCCATGCTTCCCCCTAGTCTTGATGCTCATGAAGAAACTTCATTGGTATTTAAAGAACGTATGGTCCCAGCACAGCCATTCTTTAGACTCCCAAATTCCCTTCTTGTCTACAAACAGAACTAAGGTGGTGGATACAACAAATTCAAAGGAATCCAGGCTTTCCTCTGCACACATCCACGCCAGCTTAACAGATGCGCACACATGCTTCGGATCTGGGCTGGGGTCTACTATGAAGAGACTCTAGGTACAAGCACCTTGGCAGGCATCCCTCCTAAAAAAGCATGTCAATGTCAGGGAAATGACAGCAGTTCTGTTAGCTCTGAAGACCTTTCTCCCTATCCTTCAGCCAGGCCCGCTACTAATCTTCACAGATAACACCACTGTCATGTGGTACATCAACAAACGTGGGACGAGGTCAATGCAAATTTGGGATTTAGCCTCACAGAACAACCTATCCCTTCAGGTAACATAAATCCCTTCCCAGGACAGTCAGCAGGCAGATGTACAAAGCAGATCATTCTCCTTACATCGTGAGTGGATGTTACACAGGGAAGTTTTTCTGGACATAGTCTACCAATGGGGTACCCCTCAAGTAGATCGGTTTGCCTCCACGCTGAACAGAGAACTGACCAAATTCTGTACCAAACACCACTAGCTTGGAGAGTGGACGCATTCACCATTTCATGGACGAGATAGTTTCTCTATGCCTTTCCACCCTTCCCTCTCATTCAGGAAGTCCTCCTGAAGGTCAGGAGAGACGTGCCAAAAATCTTGTTGGTAATTCCCTACTGGCCAAGGCAGCATTGGTTCCCCCTTCTACAGTCACGTGCCAAGGGCAGTCACCACAAGTTGCCTCACAAGGTGGACCTACTCGCACAACAGAAGGGAACTGTCATCCATCCACATCTAGAGATGCTGAACTTAACTCTCTGGGTGATAAACTTCTAGTACCCTTCAGACACCGCTACACAGAGGACATGCTATCTATCCTGCAGGAGGCCAGGAAACCTAATACATGGAGATCCTACATTTCTAAATGGCTGGTGTCTCCAAAGACATAAGGTCCCCCTTCTAGCGAATGTCCCTTTAGTCTTGGCTTATGTGTGGGAATTGATTAAAGCAGACCTTTCGTACTTTTCTGTGAAAATACACCTCATTGCTATCTCTCTGTGTGCCTACCTCTGGAACCTCCTTTACTCTCCAGGTTGGATGTAAAACTGTTCTTAAAAGGGGTCTTACACATAAGACCTCCATGAGATCCTACTGCACCACCCTGGGACCTGAATTATATCCGGGAGAAACTTACACTACCGCCATTCGAACCAGCCACTTCTGCATCACTGCAAATGTGCACATGGAAAACAGCTTGCTAGTAGCCATCACTTCTGGAAGATGGGTGTCAGAGCTTCAGGCACTCATGGCATGCCCCCTTAGACTATTTTCCATAAAGACAGGGTGACCATGCACACCAGTCCCTCCTTCAATCCAAAAGTGGTCAACGAACTTTCACTAGACCAATCCATTCACTTACCTACCTTTTTCTTTTCTCCTCAGAATAACAGTGAGAGAATACACCACTCCCTGGACATTCACAGGCAATTAAGATTATATCTGGACAAACCCAACAAAACCAACTAAAGCATGCAGCCAACGCTATTACGTATTTATTGCATTTTTTCTGCTGTTTGTTGCAAAAAAGAAAAAAAAATATCCTTGTTTCCTATCTTTTCTGACCTAGAGTAGTCCAAATACAGGCTTTGCTGTATTCTGGACTTCCTGTGTTGCCCATTTCCTTTCTTGGATAAAAGGAGGCTTCTTTGTTCACCAGTGGCAGTGGGGAGCTTAGGGCAGCCTATCTATCCCTGGAGGAGTGTTCCCAGTACAAGAATCTGGTAGTCTATTAGCTGGTTTGGGCCAATTTCTAGCTCTTTCAAGTCCCCCTGTATAAAACCCACTTTGGCAGGGTTTGTGCGCTTGTTACTACTCAGCCAAGCTCCTCGTGGTCCTGCAGAGTGGTGTCAGCAGCAGAGAGGCTAAAAGAGTGACTGCTAACCTGATAAGTGTTTTTTTTCCTGCTACTACCTGGGCGACTGTCCGATCTAGCTAAACTGCAAGTATTTCTGCTTCTTGAACTGTTTTAAACTGTTTAAAGTTGTTTTTGCACCTGCACTTTTAAAGTTTGCCCTGTTTGTTGCATTTACCTGTTGAGGCTACACACTCAAGTGCGCTAGCCTGTGTTACATATTTATTGCACTTTCCTGCTGTTTGTTGCAAAAAAGAAAAAAAAAATAAACAAAAAAATTATCCTAGTTTCCCATCTTTCCTGACTTAGAGTAGTCCAAATACAGGCTTTGCTGTATTCTGGACTTTTGGAAAGTTCCTGTGTTGCCCATTTCCTTTCTTGGATAAAGGGAGGCTTCTTTGTTCAACAGTGGCAGTGGGGAGCTTGAAGCAGCCTATCTATCCTGGGAGAAGTGTTCCCAGCACAAGAATCTGGTAGTTCCTGTGTTGCCCATTTTCTTTCTTGGATAAAGGGAAGCTTCTTTGTTCTCCAGTGGCAGTGGGGAGCTTGGAGCAGCCTATCTATCTCTGGAGGAGTGTTCCTAGCACAAGAATCTGGCAGTCTATTGGCCGTTTTGGACCAGTTTCTAGCTCTTTCAAGTCCCCCTGTATAAAACCCGCTTTAGCGTGGCTTTGCACGATTTTGTGCATAGCGCAGCATCGGGCAGTGCCACTTAATTGGGTTTAAACCATTCTCAGCTCCACAAAGTCTGCTCTTCACTTTTTCCCTTAGAACTGATCTAGTTCTCATAGTAAACACCCTATTCCCACTCCTGGCACTTGCTAACTAAAGTAATTATATAAGTCAGCACTAAAAAATTAAAAGCACTACACCCTCACAAACTCCCCTTGAGTACTTTGTTCCCCATTGGCCCTTTTTTTCAATTATAAAGGAATTCCCAATACTATTCTAGCATGTTCAAAGGTCAGTTGTCAATCTCCTCTCCGGTCCAGCTGGTGAATCTGGGAATCTTGAGGCAATGTTGCAACTGCCTCATGTACACAGACAACCCTCTCCTCCTCCCAACAAATTCCAACACATAAGCTCTCTCAACTCAGTACTGGCGTAACCAGTCAGGAGGAATAGGAAACCACACTCACTACAACTCCAGTGTCACATAGACCTACCACGACAGCAAACCAAACACATAAACATACTCGGAGGCTCTAAATAAAAATCTGCCTAAGCAGCAGAGACCTCCAAAGCAGACACCCAAGCAACTGCTACCCCAAAACAAAACACGTGCAACACATAGCTCACAAAGCCAGTGTGCCGAACAGTCGCAGCTCTTAAGGCTAAACAACACACCAGATACACTTGTAATAGGTGACTCTATCGTCAGGCACACTGACGTCCCGCTCACCAGGCTGAACAAGGAGAAGGTCACAGTGAGCTGCCTACTGGGCGCTAGGATCCGCCACATAACACAAGCACTCAGGTCACTCCTAGGTAAGTACAAATATGACTTGTCCATGCTGGTGTGAATGACCTGAGACATACCTCCCTGGACTACATTAAAAGAGACATAGAGGAGTTCTCTGAGCATGTAGCCCAGGCCGGTATGACCCTGACTTTGAGTAACATCTTACCCTCACCAAGAATGATGCCACAATATGAAGACAAGATGATCAATTTCAACAATTGGCTTAAGTATTGGTGTCATTCAAAGGGGATCCAATGCCTGTCTGCCTGGGATGACATGCTCGACAAGCCACGATGCTTTGCTAGGGACGGCTTGCACCTGTCACCCCTGGGCTTTCGGATATTGGCAAAGGCTCTTGCCACCCCCATAGTGCCTTTTTTAGGCAAGGCTCAAAGGACAAACCCACCTCCATAGGTATCACAAGGGATAATAAACTGAGTAATGCTACTCAATGCCAGAAGTCTAAACCTCAAGATGCACGCACTCGAAACTCTCCTTAGCATGGAGAACATCAATATCTGCATTAACAGAAACCTGCTTCAAGGCTCCCGAGAGCACCCCAGCACTACCAGGTTATACCTCATACCATGTTTTTCGGCCCCAAAACTTGGACCGAACCACAAAAGGAGGGGGAGTATCAATATTCGTCAAAGATACCCACACCTCCAGGTTGGTGGCACAGCACGAAGCATCAGAGGCTATCCATGTGCAACTAACAGTGGGTAAAACTGCCTTCCAGTTTATAGCCTGCCACAGACCACCCTCCCAAACTCAGAAACCCCACTCGGCCTTCCTGAGAACACTGGAAAATATGAAGGTCTCTCCAGACACCATTACATTGGGCGACTTCAACTACCCTAACATAGACTGGGAGCATTACTCTAGCTCTAACACCCTAGCCTAAAGGTTCCTAGAATTTATAAACTCAAATGTTATGGAACAACTTGTTGCCACTCCCACAAGAGGGGAAAACATACTGGACCTGACCATCACCAACATGGGGACTGTATGCTCCAGATCAGAAGTGTATCCCTCACTGGTAAGATCAGACCATAAACTAATCTCACTAGATATTCACATCCCGATCCCAGCCCCTGCCCAGAAAACCACATTGAAAAACTTCTCTAAAGCAAATTTCACACTCCTCAAAACCGAGGTGGAATCCTTCAAAGCCCCCGGGCCTGTGGAAAATATGGTCCAGACTGCAGAATCCTTTATAAACGCATTCTATGAACACCTTCAGGAATGCATGGATCATGCAGTCCCAAATAAAACCAAGACCCAATCCTCCAAAGTTAGGAGTCCTGTCTGGTGGACCCCAGCCATAAACAAACTATACAATAGAAGGAGGAAGCTACTACATGATAGAGCAAAATCCCAAAAAGGGAAGGCATCTCTCATCAGTATTAGCAAAAAACTACGGGCACTCATAAAATCGTCTAAGGCCAGCTTCGAGAGAAAAATTGCACAATACACTAAGGATAATCATAAGGCTTTCTTTAGTTATGTTAGGAACCTGGGTGGGAATTCCCAGATATGCTCAGAATTAGTCCAAAATGACAAAAAATACACCGAACCCACAGACATTGCCAACATCCTAGCTGACAGGTTCAGTGCAAACTTCTCCCCCACTTCCCCACCAAAAGGGCAAATATCTATCCCAGCAGAGTGCTGCCCCCCTGACATTTCAGATGCTCAGGTAAGAGCCGCCCTCTCCAAAGCAAAAAACACAGCATCAATGGGATCAGACGGTGTCCCGGGCTGCGTCCTACATGAACTCCAAGAAGAACTAAACCCAAACATAAAACTACTGTTCAATCTCAGCCTTACTACAGGATATGTACCCAAAGAGTGGCATACAGCAACAGTGGTCCCTCTCCACAAAGGTGGTGCCTCAACAGATCCTGGAAACTATCGCCCCATAAGCTTGACTAGCTTGGTCTGCAAAGCTATGGAAAGGATAGTCATGGACCTCATAAATAAAGATATTGGGGACCTACAGACACTGGATCCTACCCAGTTTGGCTTTGTTAAGGGCAGATCCTGCCTCTTAAACCTGGTTGATTTCTTTGAAACAGTCACCAAGGCCATTGAAGAGGGGAAGGTGGTCGACACAGCCTACCTGGACCTTGCAAAAGCCTTCGATACAATACCCCACTCAGGCATTATAGATAAGCTCACCAGCTTAAATATAACCCCCTATGTCACTAGATGGGTTGCAAACTGGCTCAAGGACAGAACCCACATGGTTAGAATTGCTGGAGCCATGTCAGACTCCAAACCAGTTACAAGTGGCGTCCCACAAGGCTCAGTCCTGGGACCTCTCTTGTTCGGTATATATTTCTCAGAGGTACAGGCTAACATGGAAGGACTGTGGCTGACCAAGTTCGCAGATGACTGCCCGGAATAAGTTGATCAGAGCTCACTCCACTAGAGCAGTAGCTTCTTCCACAGCCTTCCTCAAAGGCTTGGACACGACTACCATCCTTGAAGCAGCCACCTGGTCCACTGTGCATACCTTTGCCAAACATTACAAACTGGACCACATCTCCAGAGCCGGAGCAGGTTTTGCTAGGGCAATCCTCCAAGGAGTTTTGGAATCTGCTGCTTCTTCCTCCACCCTTATTCCTTCCTGAGCTGTGGTACTCTCCCACAGTATGAATGCTGCAACATGAGAATAGAAGGACATAGAATAGTTGTGTAAAATCTTACCATAACCATAGATGTTCTTCATGTTTCACTGTTGCAGTCATCACATTTGGGTTATCTGCTTGCAGTAGCCCTCAGTCAGCCTGATTATCAAAGTCTTGGGTCCTGCGTCGGTTCCTGTCTCATTTTCTGTGACGTCAGGTAGTCGGGGGAATAAAGCATGCAGCCGACGCCATTACATCAATCTTTCTTGCCGTGCGGTGCCCAAAGCAGAAGCAGTTCGCAAGTGCCGGTCAGCCGACTCCTGAAATTTTAGTTTTCGAGTTTCAGAACCGAAGTCTTCAACTAATGCTAAGTACCCCGTTGGGTAAACTTTTTCTTGCTCTAAACCGATGTCAGTAAAAGTCAATAATTATATTTCTTGTGGAAAGCAAATACCTCATAAAGATTTTCATTCGTACTGTATTCCCTGCTTAGGCCCAGACCATGACGTACCTCGCTGTCGGTTTTGTGCCTTATTTAAGCAACAAACTATTCATCTTCTGTATATTTACGCTTCTAAATATTTTGGTACTTGGTTCAGTTATCCAGATATGTCTTCAGTTAGCCATCCGACTACCGACATTCCGAAAAAATGCAAAGATAAAGACAGAGACAGGCTGCCTAGGTCCAAAGCTGCCGACGACGCTTTTCCTAAGCCAGTCGCCAGTTCACCGATACTCAGTGAGGCACTTTCGCAGCCCCGGATACCCGCTACTTCAGATTCGCAGGCCTCTACCGAGACCCATTCGGAGTCCAGTATGCCGCGAGATGCTTCAACTGTGGAACCTGCAGATGTCTCTACCTTGGATGGGTCCGGAGCCGCTGTGCGGGCACCAGCTTCTGAGGGTATATTCAGACCTACTGAATTGCATATTAAACCGATGCCATCTTCTTCTTCAAGGCCTAAATCTAGAACCATACCTAGAAAACCGACGCCCAGACCGCATGGTCAGGCCTCTATGCCTAAAAAACAAATGGTAAGAATGGCTGAAGACCTTATTACTTTAATCAGGGGAAGCCAACCTTTCCCCTCTGAGACCTAGGACCGAATTTGCTTATGATACTTCTGACTAGGATTCTGAAATTTCTGTTCCTCTGATGACCAGGATTTACCCTTATCTACCTATGAGGATTCTAATGCAGAGGACTCTATTCCCTCTGCTTCCCCAGAGTATTTCTCTTTTGGTGAAACCTTGCATATTCTTAGGCAGCATTTCCATTGGGAAATCCAGGATTACTCTGATTCTAAAAAGAAGCTTAGGGATTTCTTACTCCTGCCCCAGCACAGGCCTTTAGCTATCCCTCCTGTACTAGACATTGTTGATGATGCCTTTTCGGAGTCTAGCGTGGCCCCTGACTCTCTACCTCCTGCTCCAAGAAAACCTGATAGATATCCTGACTCTCACAAGTTCCTTTTTAAAAATCCTACTGCGGATCCTGGACCATTTCACAGGGATCCAAGGGCCTTAAGGCTACTACTGCCAAAAATCCTACCCCCTCTGATAGAGACTCCAGGGCGCTGGATAGATGGGGTAAGAAGGTATACACTTCTGCAGCCTTGGCCATTAGGACCTTAAATTGCTAGTTTCATATGTTAAAGTATCAGCAGCATATTATTGGATTGCTTAAACAGAAAATTATGTCGATTCCTGATTGTGCTGAGAATAAGGATAAGGATTTACAGGATTTAATGCATTCTGCTGAGCAGATTGGAAAACATATTTTGCAATGTGGTTTTAATTCACTAGAGGCATCTTGCAGGGCTGCTGTCACTGGGTCTGTACTTAGAAGGTATACTTGGCTTAAGGAACAATCCTTGCCAGATCATGTTGAAGCTAAATTGCTGGATGCTCCCTTAAATCAGGACTGCCAAAGCAGAAGTTCTTAAAAAGATGGAGGAAAAAGCTAAGTCTATGCAAACTGTTAAAGATTTCCTACAAGTACATTCTCCCAAGATTTAGTAGGCATTGGCCCTCTAAGAATTGATCCTTTCCTGCCTCTTCCAGGCCTTCTCAGTCCAAACCCAGAACCAGCAGAACACCCAGGCTTCAGTCCCATCTTACGCACAGGACTAAGCAGTGGGGGGCTCCCACTTCCAAATCGGGGAGTAGTAATACTCCCCCCTATGGTAAACTATCTCAATGACTTACCTTTAAAACTTCCAAGCACTTCTCAACTGACTGCTCCTTTAGGGGGGAAAGATTGCTCTGCAAGCAAAAAATTGGGAACTCGTTGCCCAGGACAAATGGGTTTTAAATATAGTTTCTCAAGGATACAGATTTCACTTCCACACGTTACCAACCCCACATTGTTGGCCAGATCTACCCTCAAATCAGTGGGCAGAGTCTCAAAAGCAAGTACTCTCTCTCTTAAGCATAAAGGCTATTCAAACTATACCAGAAGTGGAAAGGGGACAAGGTTTTTACTCAAGGCTTTTCCTGGTACCCAGAAAAGACAACTCTTGGTGTCCTATTCTGGACCTTTCTATCTTAAAACACCTTTTTGGTGATTCCAAAATTCAAGCTGCTAACTCTTTACCAGTTGCTTCCTATGCTAGGCAAAGATGCCTGGTTGGCAACACTAGATTTGAAAGAAGCCTACCTGCACATCCCAATCAGGGAATCTTGCAGAAGATAACTAAGCTTCAAAGCAGGCTACATGCACTATCGGTTCTCTGCACTGCCCTTTGGCTTATCTACTGTGCGCAGGGTATTCACAAAGTGCCTAGCTCCAGTCATTGCATTTTGCAGGCAAAGAAATGTTCAAATATACCCATTTGGACGATTGTCTAATTCAGGTAGAAAGCCAGGACATACTGTTGAGTCATCTGGCATTTGTACAAAAGGTGCTAACTTGTCTTGGGTACACCATAAATGAAAAGAAGTCACATCTGGTATCCTGTCAACAAATTACATTCCTGGGAGCAAGCTTGAACACAACTTCCTAGGTGGCTTTCCTCACACCAGAGAAACAAGTCCATTTGACAACTTCCTTCAAACTAGTGGCCACAAAAACCCTCTCTGCAAGGCAAGTACTGCAAGCCCTGGGGTTCATGGCCTCCTGCATTCTACTAATTCCATATGAGGAAACTGCAATGGTATCAACATTCTGAGGATCTAGAAGCAATGATTCCTATCATACCTTGCCTACAGGTAGAATTCCTTTGGTGGGCAGAGGCCTGCCACCAAAACAAGGGACTACTATTCACTCTACCCCCTGCCGCCCAAACACTAACAACAGACAAATCAGTCTATGCATGGGGGGGGCTCACCTGGCAGGGAAGTGCATTCAGGGCAAATAGACCCCAAGTCAAATGCACCTGCATATCAATCAAAAAAAAATGTTAGCTGTACAGAATGCTCTGAAAGCCTTCAAGGACCACATTCTTCCAGGACAATTAATGGTAAAGACGGACAATACCACTGTTATGTGGTACATAAACAAGCAGGGGGGGTACCCATTCTTACCACCTCTGCAGACTAGCCATGGCTCTCTGGAACACAGCCCTGAGCTACCAAGTGCATCTACAGGCTAAAGCCCTGCCAGGAAAACTAAATACACTGGCAGACGAAATAAGCTGAAATCTCATGGATCCCCACGAGTGGAAACTGGAACCAAGGACTTTCAACATGTTGGTAAACAAATGGGGGAGCTCAGATATAGACCTGTTTGCCTCCCCCCAGAACTACCAATTGGACAAATTCTACACAAGGACTCCCCACAAACAAGTTTGGAAAGTGTATGTTCTGTCCTTCAGCTGGAAAATCTATCCGTTTGTCTTTCCTCCTCTGCCTCTCCTCTCCAAAGTACTACTAAAGATCAAACAGGACAAACCAAGGATGATACTGATTGCACCAGACTGGCCATGCCAACACTGGTACCCCCCCCCCCCGTCTTGTGCAGTGTGTGACTGCTAGCCCCATGGCACCTGCCTCAGACCCCTACCCTGCTGCACCTATAGCTTCAAACCCTGAACCTGGCAGCCTGGCTAACTCACCTAATCACTCCATTACCATCCCTCAGTAAACAAGTGTTGGATGTCATTCTGGAGGCAAGGAGGCCTAGTACTAGAAAATCTTATGCTGAAAAATGGAAAAGATTCTGTGACTGGAACCAAACTCAGGGGATGGCCACCGCTGTGCCCAATTTACCTCAGATTCTTCAATACTTAACTGAGATGCTTCACAAGGGCCTTCCTTTTCCTCCATCAAAATTCATGCCTCAGTCATTTCAGCTCATTACAACATAGAACCCACCCCTCTTTTCTCACCCACTCCTCAAGCAGTTCCTCAGAGGGACCAAAAACTTAAGACCACCCAGGAGAGCCCCCAACTCCAGCCTTGGACCTTAACTTTGCACTTGCAGCTGGCTCAAAAGGAGGAAGAGTGAGCATTTCCAAAACAGAGTTAAAATTTCTTTCTTGGAAAACAGCTTTCCTTTTAGCAATCACTTCAGCAAGAAGGGTATCTGAATTACAGACCCTTATGGCAGTGGAGCCTTTCATAATCTTTCATGCGGACAGGGTGTCCCTCAGGACCAGTCCCTTTTTCATGCCCAAGGTGGTATCCGTTGTGGCTCTTAATCAATCCATTCATTTGCCAACCCTCTTTTCTAATCCACAGAACAAAGGGGAATGGGTACTGCACTCCTTAGATGTGCACAGACAACTTAGATTTTACATAGACAGAACTAAACCTCAAAGGAAATCTGAACTGCTTGTAGCATTTGCTGCAGGGGCAGAGGGGAAGGCTATTTCAAAGTAAACCTTTTCTAAATGGATAGGCCATTGCATTAATTTCTGCTATAAGCACCATGGAAAAATTATCCCACAGGGTATTAGACCCCATTCAACCAGGGCTGCATCTACCTCCACAACCTTTCTCAGAGGTGTCCCTACCAGAGACATCCTAGAAGCTGCTACCTGGAGTTCTGTACATACTTTCACCAAGCATTACCATTTGACAGTTTTCTCTAAATCCAGAGCTGGCTTTGCCACTGCAGTCTTGCAGGGACTTAGAATTAGGACCAGCTATATCTAAATTCCTTTTTCCATCCTTAGCTTTGGGAATCTACCCAAATGTGATGACTGCAGCAGTGAAACACGAAGAACATAGTATAGTTATGTACACTTACCGTAAATGTAGATGTTCGAGTGTATTCACTGTTGCAGTCCTGGTTACCCTCCCTCCAGCCCCCTGACTTCTTTTGGCTATACCTCTACTCTCCCTTACTATGCTTAAAAGCTTTTTGGTGTATTTGCTTTTTAGTGTTTTTATGTTTAATTGCTTCCCATTAGGGGGGCACCTGACATCTGGGACAAGAAAAACTGATGTAATAGCGTCGGCTACATGCTTTTTATTCCCTTGACTACTTGACGTCACGGAAGATGAGACAGCAACCGACGCAGGACCCAAGACTGTGATAATCTGGCCGACTGAGGGCTACTGCAAGCAAATAACCCAAATGTGATGACCGTAACAGTGAATGTACTCAAACATCTACATTTATGGTAAGTGTACACGACTGTACTATGTCCTTCTCTTCCATGTTGCAGTATTCCGTCCCTCCTGGCCCCCTTCTTGAATAGTTTCAGGACTAACAGACTCCATTGAGCCCTTGCCTGCACTAGGTCCATTGTGGGTCAGTCTGTAGCATTTCACCTATCTGAAAGACATCTTTTGGCTTCTCCTAGGTTACTGTTGACTAGGCAGTTCTGAGGTCTGTCAGATGTCACATTTGCGGTCCCTGGATTATGGCCCTATGTGTGACGTCCCACCCACCTGCAGCAACCAGGCTGAAAGCTTTTGTATAGAAGCCGACATTCGAGTCATCTGAGGCGGGGGATCCCACAGTATGAATACTGCAACATAGAAGAGAAGGACATCTGTGGTTATGGTAAGATTTTACACAACTATTCTTTATGTCCAGCAGTCTATAATGAGCTGCAAAGTAGATGTGAGTTTCTACGTAATGGATGCGCAAAGAAACTTACTGGCCCCCAGAAGTATCCATTGATCTACTAAAGTTTATCTATAAGCTCATTCAAACACAAAATTTGTGTTCATTTGTGTTGTGCATCTGTTTGCTTTGCTTGTGCATGGGTCATAATTTCTGTAGCACTTCCTTTAGCCTTGCTTTATAGTTGACTTCCATGTATTTCCATGTTGGACTTGGGTTGTACATCCAACGTATGGCTCTATAGACTGTTTCTACTTTTACCTTCCAGCATTTTTGGTTGTGTTGGTTGACAGCAGTTAGGAATACTGCAACAATGATCTAAGGAAGGGCATCAGTAAGAATAATACAGGACATGAAGGGTAAGGATCTAAACTGGTGGAGTTCACAGTTTTGAATACTGCAGCATTGGTCAGTAGGATGTCTACTGTTCTAGTAATTTATTGCACAACTGTGCTTTCCAGAATTGCAGAATCTTCTTCCTGAATTGTCAACCTCTCTTCACACCTCGAGTCAACTTTGTTTGTGGTGGTCATTTGCAACTTTGCCTCCTAAGAAAAGGACATTGAGGTAGAATCATAGATTACAATCTCATCCCCAGTGAAACTCTGCCCACAGCATAAACCACTGGTGGCCACAGTCAGCTGCTAGCAGTGGTTCAGAGTTAGCTCCAAGGTCAATAGAAACTAGACTGGAGACCTGGAAGTTGACTGAAGAGAAAGCACAAAACTTCAAGGAAATGCTTTGGGTTCTAGCATCTCAGGAAGAAGAGGAAATGGGGTGGGGGGGGTCAAACAAGTATGATAGTGACTCAAAGCAACACGTGTGAGTACCGCAGAACCAGGTATGCAGCTGAGACAGATATGGAAATAAGGTATATAAGGAAAACTGGTGATGGACTGTAGACGTCCATGAAGTAAAAAAAAAATATATATAAAAAAATAAAATAAAAAAAAAAAAGAGTGCAGCAAAAAATGGGAGGTAGAAAAGACAAACCAGTCGAAGAAGGAATACTGGCTGGCTAGCAAATAAGTTTGAGAGAGCAGCCGCAGTAGTAAAGAACAAGTCATCAGAGCACTCTACCAGCTTCTGGAAAGTGACTTAGCAGATGTTACACACATTCTTATCAGAAGGATAAAAAAAGATAGTCATCAGACACCCGTCATCAGACACCCTTCATAAGGGATAGAAGCATCAATCTGATGGAAGGAGTGCTGCCACTAGCTTTGGATTGAAGAAGGGCCCACATTAAAAGAAGCAAGAGCAGCAGTAAGGAAAATGAAGTTGGGGAAAACTGCAGGATTAGATCAGGTCATCACAGATATTATCAAGATGTGAGGGGAGGAGTGGGTCTAAAAGGTACTCTTAGCAGTATGGAGAGGGAAGTGTATCCCAAATGACAGGAAAATAAACATTCTAGTGCAGTTTACACGAAAAAGGGTACATTACCAACTGTTGACAGTACAGACATTTCAGACTCCTTTTATGCTGCATAAAAGGATTGGAGATGGTGATTGATAAATGTGCAGAGCAGTAGAAAGTAAGATGAGAGAGATGAGCTGTCCATATTCAAATCAGAATGCAGCACTACTGATCCCAATGGCGGATTTTAGCTTTGGCGCAGGGACGCGCGCCTCCCCCTTTTGCTGCCTTGACTTATGGGCAGTAAAAGCATTGCATCAAATTAAACAAAAAAGAAAAAAAAACTTAGCAAATGTTGAAACAAGAAAAATGTGCCGTGTCTGCCAAAGTGAAACATTGGCAGTATATTTTCAGACTTTGACGCTTCAGTTGAGAGAAGGAGTTCAGCGATATGGAAAGAGAAAACAGCCGGGCCTCTTCTGGGAAGTTCCGCTGACTTGTCATGCGATTGCAGTGCAGCAACTAATGGTCAATGTTCAGTCTGCAAAAGAAAGTAAACTAAGTGACACTATCGAGCTACAGACTTCAGCGTTTGGAGACATTGCTTGAGTAAAATGTCACTCAAGGGCACCGGAACCAAATTATGAACCCCCAGCTCCTGGCTCAGATTTGTTTTTTTTTTTAAATAAATTTGCAAGTGTGGCGACTGTACAGGAATGCTTGCGTATATGTTGCATGTGTGTGAGTGCATGTGTATATGCGAGTGTATGCATGTATGTGAGTGTGCGTGCATCCGAGTGTATGTGTAAGTGTAATATGTGTATGCGCGAGTGTGAGTGCGAGTATATGATTACATGTATATGACTGTGCGCGAGTACATGTGTATATATATATATATGAGTGTCAGTGAGTGCTTGTATGCTAGTATCTGTGAGTACATGTCGACATGAATGACTGTGTATAGGGTTCAGAATCAGACTCCTACAGAAGGAGGTTGATTCAGAGGACATTTAACTCTATACATACCTCTCAACTGTACAGCTTTTTGCAGAATGTCCAAATTTTTGCCTCATATTTTTTGGTTTGCTTTCCTGTAAAAATTTGTGGTTTTCTGGCAAATCTGAGGATTGAAATTCCTGAATGAGGCCATACATTGTTTCAGACTACATTTCCTTCGGAAAATGCATGCTAACACAAATCCTGTTATTCTTTTAACTTTTTTAAGTTTATAAGAACAGTATTTGCAAACTTCACCCCCCTCTCCCCCCCTAAAGGGGAGATAACTATCCCAGCCGAGTGTAGCCTCCCGGACATCTCAAATGCACAGGTGAAAGCTGCTCTCTCTAAAGCTAAAAACACAGCATCAATGGGACCGGATGGTGTCCCCGGCTGTGTGCTACACGAGCTAAATGAGGAATTAAACCCGCACATAAGGCAGCTGTTTAATCTCAGCCTTACCACAGGATAGTGGCGTTGCCCACGGCAACTGTGGTCCCACTCCACAAAGGCGGCCTCACGGACCCTGGTAATTACCCCATAAGCTTAACAAGTCTAGTCTGCAAAGCTATGGAGAGGATCATAATGGAGCTCATAAACAAAGATATAGGGACTTGCAGACATTGGACCCGACCCAGTTTGGCTTTGTCAAGGGAAGATCATGCCTTTTGAACTTGGTCGACTTCTTCAAACAGTCACCAAGGCCATTGATGAGGAAAGGCAGTCCATACAGCCTACCTTGACCTTGCAAAGGCTTTCACACAATACCCCACTCAGGTATTGTAGAAAAACTTACCAGCTTAAATGTAAACCCATATGTCACAAGATGGGTTGCAAACTGCCTTAAGGACAGAACCCACACGGTTAGAGTTACTGGCTATGTCAGACTCCAAGCCAGTCACAAGTGGTGTCCCACAGGGCTCGGTCCTTGGCCCTATTGTTTGGCATCTACTGGAAGTACAGGCCAACATGGGAGGACTTTGTGACAAAGTTTGCAGACGACTGCAAACTGGGCCATAGTGGAAAGTGCATCGGACACGGATATCCTTCAGAAGGGACTCACGGAAACAGATGGCTGGTGCCAGAGCCATGGCCTGAAGTTAAACGCCAAAAATGTATAGTCATACCTTCGGGAAAAACAAGGTAACCCCAAGCTACCATATAGGTGGCAATCCACTAAGCACAGAAGAGGTTATCAGGGACCTGGGGACCTAGGTTGACAGTGGCCTTTCTTTGACACTCACGTTGCTAAAGTGGTTAGAAAGACCTTCTACATTGCCCACCTGATCATGAAGGGATTCACATCCAGAAGTGAGGTCATTGTTCCCCTGTACTCTTCACTTATCAGACCAATGATAGAGTACAATGCCCCATTCGGGATGTATCTCACCCGACATCTGCAGCAATTGGAGAGACCCCAAAGGTTCCTCACCAAAAGGATAAAGGGACTCCAAAATCTGTCATATGCTGCCAGATTGAAGAAACTCCAGCTCTATTCAGTCGCATACCGTCTGCTCAGAGGTGACATGTGCCTGACATACAAGGCCATGTCCAGCCCAGAATTAATGGACATGCTCCACCTCAAAAAATCCAAATCCACCAAAACCACTAGAGCAAGCGACTTAAACCTTAGCACGGATATAAATAGGACGTGCTGGAGGGATAGATTTATCACTCAGAGACTCCCTATGCTGTGGAATAAAATCCCGGTCCATGTGAGGCAGAGCACCTCGCTGACTCTGTTCAAGAGAAATCTAGACCAGTGGATGGGAGATCGTAGGTTTACCCCGGGAATCATCTCTGTGTCACTGCTGGACAGAGGCACAACAAACTAATGGGCACAGTATTTTTTCATATAAGGGGTGGCGTAAGCCACAAAAATTTGGGCTAGGCTTATAAATGCCTTAGGGCAGATAGCCTAGTATAAACCTATGAACCTATGAACCTATCCCTACTTTTGGCTCTTTGTCCAACCATTATTTTAGGCTATAAGTAGACTTCTTGTAATAAGAGGCGGAGAGATCTTCACAGCTATTCAGGGAAGATTATTTATTTTATTGCAATATCCCTTTTTCATTTAAAAGTAAAGCTGGCAATATAAACACACAGCAAATATTACTCAACATTTATTTATTTTGTCTTTGTTTACTGGTGATGTCCGACTGGGTAATACCTATTTTCATTGGAAGCCCAGGGAGAAAAGGTCCATTTGCTTCCATTGTTTTATAGTAAGCTCCAGTTAACCGGAGAGTAGTTACATTTCTATTTACATTTATACACAAACAATAGTTATATTTATACATTCTAAGACTTTACAGAGGTGGTAGTCATTAAAGAGCCTGTGTACAACTTAGTAGACTGTACAGGCAACAGTTATGTTTAAACATTGTTTTGTCATTTTAGTGAGAGTTTGAGAGTATTCTGTTTAAGGAGTGTATTTGGAGAGCATCATACAGTGAACACAAGTCTCAACCTTGAGATGAACATGTGCAGGACCAGGACTGGTGAGGATGTTATTTAAGCAGTGGTTTAAAACTATTGAGTTTGTTGTAGAGTTTTACTTGTATCTGGATACTAATCCCGCAACATTATTTGACTTATTTGTAAGTAATAAGCATTTTTTTACTAGAACGGATGTCCTTTGCTGGACAGTAGGGCAGTAGTAAGTTTTGTAGAGCAGGGCATTTTTCTGGATGATGAATGAATTTGTGTGCTTTCGTTAGTTGGGAGTATGTTCGGTGCAGTTCAAAACATTTTAATTTCTTTAAGCTATGACAATGGTGGGGTCTGTGAGGGAAATTGACAACAAATTTAGCTGATTTATGGTAGCAGGAGGCATTTCTGTGCAAATTCATCCTGTCACGAAACCAGCTCTTTTTTTATTGTGAAGCAGCAAGTTCAAATTTTTATAATATACCAGTGCATGGGACATGTAGTGGCTTTGACAAAGAAACAATATTTTGGAGTGTTTATTGTTGCTCAGGTGACACATTTTTATTTGAGTAATTGTCAATAAATATTTTATATGTCAAAGATCATTGCTCATAATTCTTAGCTAGTAGAAGTTATTCACATTTTGTTTTCTTTTAAATAAATGTATCTTTGCCTGTGTCTTAAGTGATAATTCAGTAAAGGTGTTTGTCACCACAGTATACTTGTAATTTGCGTCAGATGTAGGTGAGAGACTCTGCTGTGACCAAGCTGGTTCCGCAGACCACTATCCTTTTTCCCTAGATCTTGCTGTGTGGCAAATGCAGTTACTGTGTACTGGGGGGTTAATTACATCCTCTGCAGCTATTTGGGCTCCCCTTAGTGAGCAAGGGTGAACCACTTTTGTTGGTGTTGCAAGAAGTGGCAGGGAAAGTGCCCCTGCTTAACCACAATGTTGTGCCCATCAATGAGGAGGCTATTGCTGCCATTAAAAGATGTGTTGCCCTTAATTTTCCTGACAAAAAGAAACCGAAAACTAAACTTATAGCTTCTCCCGCCTCATTTTTACTGGATAGGGGTAGTTTATTAAGTCTGGTTTAGGGTCTTATACAGGCTATTGACCTTTCTTATAAAGTGGTTCCTGGTAAACAAAAAGTGATTCCTCTTTTCCTGAAGAGATTCAAAAAATTAAATCCAGAAAGGAATGTAATGGAACAGATACAGTTTTTCTCCTCAAAATTCTGACTCTGACTGTGTGGAGAGCATTTATTTATTTATTGACATTTGTTAACTGGGTTAGTCCATCTGGGCTTTTGGCCCATTTTCAGTGAAGACAAAGCTCCAATTCAGACAGTTTACAAAATAAAAATAACAATTACGGTAACATATGATAAGAAATTGAGTTATACAATATCATAAAAATACAAAGCAAAGTATGCACGCACTTGTAGTTGAATCAGATCTGTGTTAACAGAGTAGAGATTATTTACATATTTACAAACATGAGTTTGATCCATCAGATATGATGTATAAATCAGAAAGAGGTATCCTCCAGTATAGGGATTGCTATTGTTGTAAAGGGGCACTTACTGAGCAGAGTTCACCAAGAGGGAAGGGGTTAAGTTGGGGCTTTACAAGAACAGATTTTGGAGCTAAGTAAATGGAGTTTGAGTTTTTCCTTAAAGTGGGCTGGGTGAATAGTGGAGCATATGTCTCTAGGAAGTATGTTCCAAGTCTGGGCTATGGAGCATTTGTATAAGAGTTTGCCTACTGCTTTATTTGGTTGGCAGGTATGTAGTAGTTGCTGATTTGCGGTACGTTGAGTACGAGAAGGAGTGTAGGTAGAAATGAAGGAGACAACAGCAAGACAAGATGACTGTTTGTAGAGAATAAAGTGTAACATTTGAAGTTGTGATAGCAACAGTAAGTGGGGGAATTCCAGCCAGTTCAGGGATTCCAAAGACATGCATCTGGAGCATTTCTCCCCGGGCCTCCGCTGAAAACAGGCTCTGTGGAACCTAGTCGGACATTCCCAGTCAACAAATGTTAAATAAATAAAATAAATAAAATGTAAGGGCTGGAGCATATTACCTAAATCTCCGTATTAATGATTATTCTTCTACAAGACTATTTCCAGAATGTGCAAGTGTATTCCGTTGGAGAATACTGAGATGTCCTTCAAGGATGCATCTGCAGTCCTTACAAATGGGTTGTCCTGTCGTCAGGCAGCCCTTCGGTCGGCCGGATTCCAAAGTCTGGGTCTGGCCTCAGCTGGTGTCGCACTTCACCCGACGTCATAGCTGCAGTTCTTCGGGTATAAAGGCATCAGCCGACGCCATTTTCCTCAGTCTTTCTTGCCGTGTGGCGCCCGAAGCAGAAGCTGTTCGCAAGTGCCAGTCGGTCAGAACCAGAGATTACTACTACAAGTACCGAAGACTTCTAAAAAGCTAAGTACCCGCTGGGGACTCTTTCTTGCCTCAGCCGATGTCAGAAAAAGTGAATAACTGTTTAACTTGTGGGAAACAAATACCTCATAAAGATTTCCACTCTTACTGCTTACCTTGCTTAGGCCCAGACCCCACGACGTAGCAGCTTGTCTAGCCTGTGCTTCTTTCAACCGACAGATGCTTAGACGTCGGTCGGAATTTGCTGACGAGTTTTTCGGCTTCGCTTTTGCTTACATTATGCCGTCGGATGCTCCGACTGCGCAAATTTCTAAAAAATGCAAGGAAAAGGACCGACACTCGCGGTCCGCGGTTTCAGCCGAAACCGCGGTTAAACCTACTGCGAGTGTCTCGGTTTCGGCTGAAACCGAGTCCACGGTTCTTCCTTCGGCCGAAAGCTTGCCACTTACCGAGGCCTCTTCCAGCTTGGCTGAAACTGCTACTGAAATCCCACCTGCTCTTACAGGTTCACAGGATTTATCTGATACTATCCCTTTGGATATTTCTACCCCTGCACGTGGAGCTGCTAGGCCTCCTGCATCCATGTCGATTAAGGCCTTTGCCAGGGCTAAACCAGCAAAAACTACCAAAACTGTGCCTGCTAAGACCCCTTCTCACAGGCCTAGTTCTAGTTCACAAATGCTTAGTCTAGCAGAGGATCTCATTTCTTTGATCCGGGGATCTCACCCACCTCCAGAGAAGAGGACTAGAGTAGAGCCCCCTGAGCCAGTTTCTTCAGATGGCTCCTCTGATGAATCAGATAATTCAAACCCTCCAGAGGCCCCCTTTTCTCCTTATGAGGACTCTGATGCAGAAGAGTTCATCCCTTCTGCCTCTCCGCCTGATGAATTTTCTTTTGGGGAAACCTTGCATGCTATGAGGGAACAATTTCAATGGCAGGGCCAGGATTTTTCAGACTCTAGAAAAAGGCTTAGAACCTTTTTGCATTTGCCACAGCATAGGCCTTTAGCCATTCCTCCAGTACTTACTGTTGTGGATGATGCTTTTAATGATGCTTGTACTGCTCCTGATTCTTTCCTCCGCCCCTGCTAAGCCCGATAGGTACAACAGGGTTCGGACACATTACCATTTGTATAAGGCCCCTTTGCAGATCCCGAAACTATCTCCCAGGGACCCAAGGCTGTAGCAGCTACCTCTACCAAAACCCCTCCCTCTGAAAGGGAATCTAGGTCCTTAGAGAGATGGGGTAAAAAAGTTTACACTTCTGCTACTCTTTCAGCTAGGGCCTTGAACTGTCAATTCCACATGATTCAGTATCAGGAATTTATGTTAGACCAGTTAACTAAAAACTGTCCTCGGATGAACCATTAGACAAAAAATCTGTACAGGAAATGGTCCATAACATTCAGCAGGTCAGTAATCATTCCTTAAAATGCGGCTATGATGCACTGGAGGCCTCCTTTAGATCAGCCATGACTGGCGCAGTGATCAGAAGACATGCATGGTTAAAAGAACAGTCCTTACCAGACCATGTAAAATCAAAGCTCCTAGATGCTCTCATGGATAAGCTCAATTTGTTTGGCTCCCCTGCACAGCAGGTGCTGAAGAAGGTGGAAGAGAAAGCAAAATCTGTCCAGACAGTCAAGGATTTCTTGCAGGTCCAGCCTCCAAGGTTTAGCAGGAACTGGCCTTCCAAGAATTGGTCCTTTCCAGACACCTCCAGAGCTCCGAGAGGAAGGAATAGGTGCTCAAGAGGCAGGGGTCAATCCAGAGGTGCCTACAGGGGTCGTCAGTGGCAGGCTAACAACCAGCAAGGTACAGCCACAGATCCAGCCACCACCACTTCCACAGGACAATCACAGTGACTTGGCTCTGGCACCGCCTACCAGGGAACAACTAGAGGCACCCTTAGGCGGGAAGCTAGCCTTATTTTCAGTAAACTGGCATTACATCACAGGAGACAAATGGATTTTACAGACAATAGACCAAGGTTACAGGTTTCACTTCCATACTCTGCCAAGGAAGACAGGAATGCCAAACCTACCTCCAAATCAGAAGACAGAAGCTCTACAACAAATAACTCACTTACTAAGGATGAGAGCTGTAGAAAGGGTACCATCTATGGAACAAGGACAAGGATTTTATTCCAGACTCTTCCTGGTACCAAGAAAAAAAAAACAATGGAGACCTATTCTCGACTTGTCCGCTTTAAACACATACCTCATTGTTCCGAAATTCAAAATGCTGACCCTACAGCAGCTTCTTCCCATGCTGGGCAAGGAGTCTTGGCTGGTAACTCTAGATCTCATGGAGGCATACCTGCACGTCCCCATACGACCAAATTGCAGAAGATACCTCAGATTTCTTGCAGGATCAGAGCATTATCAATTCTCAGCATTGCCCTTTCGCTTATCTACTGCGCCCAGAGTATTCACGAAATGCCTGGCATCAGTAATTGCTCATTGCAGGCTTCAGGGAATTCAAATTTACCCTTACCTGGACGACTGCCTGTTACAAGCGGACAACAAAAACAAATTAACAAAAGATTTGGAAAGGGTCATTCATCTACTGCAAGCCCTGGGATAAAGTCAAGGCTGATACCATCCCAAAGGATAACCTTCTTGGGTGCAGACCTGGACACATCAAAACAAAGGGCATTCCTGACAGTAGAAAAACAGGAGCAACTCCCTCTCTACTTCATGGCATTAACAAAGCAGAACCAGCTAACAGCAAGAAAAGTCCTGCAAGCTCTCTGCTACATGGCATCCTGCATAATATTGATTCCACATGCCAGACTACATATGAGAAAGTTACAGTGGTATCTAAGGAATTTATGGTCTCAGCACAAGCACAGCCTAGAAACCCAAATTCCAATAATCCCATGCCTGAAGCAAGAATTCCAATGGTGGGCTCAGGCCTGTCAATCAAACAAGGGACTACCCTTCCACAGCACTCAACCAAGCCAGACCATCACAACAGACGCCTCAGACCTCGGTTGGGGGGCACACATGCTGGACAAGTGCATACAAGGCTTATGGACTCAAGACCAGCTGCACCTACACATAAATCAAAAGGAAATGCTGGCAGTAAAACTGGCAATTCAGGCATTCCGACCATTTCTTCGACAGGGTCAACTGCTGATAAGGACGGACAACACCACAGTTATGTGGTACATCAACAAACAAGGAGGCACACACTCATACCCCTATGCCGGATGGCAATGGACCTCTGGAATGTGGCACTGAGCTTCAACATTCAGCTACAAGCAATTTTTGTGCCAGGAAAAGAAAATACTCTAGCAGACATCCTAAGCAGAACTACCACGGATGCCCACGAATGGATGCTGCATCCGACATCTTCAAAACCATTACAGGAAATGGGGACTACCAGAAATAGACTTATTTGCATCCCCACACAATCACCAACTGAAAAATTCTGCACAAGGACGTACCACCCACTTGCTTGGAAGCGGACTCCTATCTTTCAGTTGGAAAAACCTGACAGCATATGCATTCCCACCTCTTCCTTTGATGCACAAGGTGCTATTGAAGATCAAAGAAGACCGTCCAAGGATCATCCTGATAGCTCCAGACTGGCCAAGGCAACATTGGTACCCATTACTGAGGAGCATGTCTCGGGAACAAATATGGCCTCTGCCCCTGGTTCCCTTGCTGTTAACACAGAACAACTTCAAAACCCTGCATCCAAACCTGAAAACACTACAGCTGGCTGCCTGGAACATTGCCTAAGGTCAAATGACCCGGATTTATCTCAAAGGGTTAAGGACATTCTCTTGGAGGCTCGCAGACCCTCAACAAGAAAAAAATATTCAGCAAAATGGAAAAGATATCTCATTTGGAGTACTGCAAAAGGAGAGAATGTGTCACTTGCAAACATACCTAACATCCTGGAATACTTGGCAGAGCTCTTCCACAACGGCCTGTCCTATTCTTCCATTAAGATTCATGCATCAGCTATTTCATCAGAATACAACTTGGATCCTCCAGTCTTCTCTCACCCTCTGCTCAGGCAGTTTCTGAGAGGAATTAAAAATGTAAAACCACCTAGGAAGCCACCATTGCCAGCATGGGACTTGAACTTTGTGCTAGAAAAGTTGACACTCCTCCTTTCGAGCCAGCAGCTACAGCAGATTTACAGTACTTATCATGGAAAACTGCTTTCCTGCTTGCAATCACTTCAGCAAGAAGGGTATCTGAGCTACAAGCATTAATGGCAGTACAGCCCTTCCTGATCTTCCATCAAGATAGTGTCCATGAGAACTAATCCTACTTTTATGCCAAAGGTGGTCTCCAGGGTATCTTTAAATCAAGCTATCCACCTACCTACATTCTTCCCCAACCCACAGAACAGGGGAGAAAGACTGTTACATACCTTGGATGTACATAGACAATTACGTTACTACCTGGACAGGACCAAGAGCAATAGGAAAACTGACCAGCTACTGGTAGCATATGCAACAGGAATGGAAGGAAAAGCAATTTCAAAACAGACAGTCTCTAAGTGGATAGGAAATTGCATTAGATTCTGTTACTCCTACCATGGGAAGAAAACTCCAGAAAACATCAGGCCTCACTCTACAAGGGCTACAGCCACTACCACAGCTTTTTTACGAGGAGTGGCTACCAAAGACATTTTAGAGGCTGCTACTTGGAGCTCCGTGCATACATTTGCCAAGCATTATAATTTACCTTTATACTCCAGATCCCGAGCAGGTTTTGCCACTGCTGTTTTGCAAGGGATCTTAACTACACCATAATCTTATTTCTCCTCCTCCCCAGTTTGGCTATGGTATTCTACCCATTTGTAAGGACTGCAGATGCATCCTTGAAGGACATAGTACAGTTTTGTACCTACCATAAATGTAGATGTCTGATAGGCATGCATCTGCAGTCAGGATTACCCACCCTCCTTCCCTCTGTGGTACTCCTAGGGTATTTGCCCATCTTGTAGCTAGCTGGGGAATCTATTATGGTGTATTTGTTTGTATATATGTACATACATGCTTATTTTTGTTTGCTCCCTACTATGTGGGACCATTTGGGTTTATCCAAATTTAGCCTTCCTAGAGGGCACCTGGCATCTGGGGCAAGAAACACTGAGGAAAATGGCGTCGGCTGGTGCCTTTATACCCCAAGAACTGCAGCTATGACGTCGGGTGAAGTGCGACACCAGCCGAGGCCAGACCCAGACATTGGAATCTGCCGATCAAGGGCTGCCTGACGACAGGACAACCCATTTGTAAGGACTGCAGATGCATGCCTATCGGACATCTACATTTATGGTAGGTACAAAACTGTACTTTTTCTCAGTCCCCCAGAAAATACCATCAGTCATTACAGAAGAAATTTCCAGAACCTTTACCCATTTCCCCAATTCTGTCACAGTATGTGTTGCTGCCTGCAATTTGCCAGAAACTCAGCCTACTGCCCCTAAAAAGGCAAGTAAAATGTATAAAATTCCTCACTCTTAAGTTTTTATACCGTCTTCCCAAACATGACCCTGCAGCTATAGTTTGTTAATCCTGCTGCTGCCAAACATTTTAACTCTAATCCTTCCCCTTTTGACAGGGAGGGGAAATCAGTTTTTAAGTTCAGGGAAATGTGTGCTTCTGCAACGTTAATTTTTATCATTTTGAGTTTTCGGTCTCATATGTTAAAGTTTATTGTGGCTAACGGTGAAAATATGAGGAATGTTTTATATGCAGTTCCTCCCTGCAAGGAAAAATCTACTTTGTGTGGTTTGGGGTCAAAGTGTGTTTATGACTGTAGATACTGCATCCAGTGAGGTTGCCACTGGTACTATACTGAACAGGTTTGTCTGGCTTTATTTTCAGAACCTTCTAGAGGATGTAAAAATGACCTCAAATTCACCTTTGGATAGAGATTTTGGTCCCACTGCTACAAAGGTTATCAAAAATGTGATGAACACATTAAACTGACATACAGGGAATACCTCCCTCTAAATTTTCCAAAGGTTATTTTGCTCCCTTGTTCAACTGCGGCAACAAACAGTCTCAGCAATAAGTTGGTAAGCAGGCATTAAAAAAATCAATGGTGGGGAGGTTTCTTAAAAGAAAGCAGGAACCCCCCTCCCCCAGAACAAAAAACTGAAAAATGTCAGAATCTGTATGTAAGGGGCCTTGTCCCACCTCCCACCCTGGCAGTCTTATCTCTTCCAGAAAGTCATATTCTCCATTTCTTTCTCTTTGGGAACAGGTTGTTTCAGACAAATGGGTTCTGAGACTGACTCAATGGGAAGAGATCCCTCCTGTACAGGGAATTGTTCCACATCCTCAGACTAAACCCCTCTGTCCCATCCTGTCCTACAGCGCATGCTTTATCAGGAGGGGGGTAATAGAAATATTTTTTTTTCCCAGTGGAGAAAGCATGTCAGTTTAGACAGCAGTCATCTTACTGCTGTACCTACCCCCCCAAACTTAAGTTACCAAACTCACCAAAGTGGAATCACAATGGTCTTCACAGCAGAGGGGGGCCTGTGTACGCCCATTCATGTTGTTTGCACAATGTCATTAAGTACAGTTCTGAAGCAATAATATGTTTTGAAGCATGCTGTTTCCTACTTCACAGTATACTTTGTTTACAACATTTCTGAGTGGATGACTGCTTTTGATTCCCATAGTAAACCATTCATACTAATAGCAGCCACTGCCTCATTTCATACCTGATACACAACTGGATTACTGCTCTTTTGCTCATACCTCCCTTTACAATATGTACAAGCCTTAAAAGCATCCAACTGCCCCTTTAAACATTTCTCCAACCTAATAGGAACATCCGTCTTGCAACAATATTATATATTTTATGGGGGATGATATTTTAAAAAAAAATCCTCCAGGTGATTTGCATAAACACATTGAAGGAGTGAAAGTAAAACCTTTACATGTAATAAAGCTTCATATACCAATTCACTACTTTAAGGAACCATATTCAGTTCCAGAAGGTTATTTAACATGGATCTGATGAAGCTTTGTAAGCGAAGGCGCGCTCATCCGTTTTATTCATTTGTTTTTTTATTGGAGAATAAAAGAGAGTTATATACAAGATCTTCCTGCTTTTGCTCCGTTTTTACTATTGTGAACATTAATAAAAAATATGACTTCATAAGGACTAAATTGACAGAGGCATGGATTTTATCTCCTTAAATTTGTAGTATATATGGCTTAACAAGGGTTTTTTCAACTTGTGCCATACAAAGATTTGAAGAAATGGCAGCTGTAGCAAATGCCCCTAAGTTTCCCAAAGAGCAAATACTATTTAGAAATATGGACATGAAAATGGGTGAAAACATTCAACATCCCTTTCTCTTTGTAATCAAGAGCTCCTCAGCAATCGATTTTTTTTCTTTTTGCATTTCTGTTTATTTTACTTAGCAGTTGAGAATGCGTAAAGTATTCAGTTATCCATTATTCGTAATGATTTATGTAGCTCCTTTTTGCAAATTCCTAGATCTGCCACTGGAATTATTTGAGGTAAATCAACTTTCATGCTATTTTGTGTTGAGTTTGTGTTATTTTCTCAAGTCTGTTTTCCAGTAATAAATTTTGGATATAAAGGAAAACTCAGCCTAAACAGTCAGTAGTTATCTCATAAAAGTGAGCATGTTTAACAGTCATGAAACGATTATATAATTTATGATAGCATAATAAAATCTTCAGCATGATTATTGTGGTGTGTGAATATGCTACAGTGTACAATATGGAATATACTCTAGTTTATCCTCCCATGATCTAAATGAGAGTGGTCATTTGATATCTTAAATGGTTAATATGTTTGGCAGTACTTTTCTAGCCACAAAAAACAGTTTTAGCATTCTTTCTGGTTATGTTTTTAATAATAAAGTGAAGTTGGCAAATCCGTGATGTACGGTACATATTTTAAATCTTTCTGATTGACAAGAATATTTTTCATTTAAATTCAAGCCAACTGCTGGCAAACAGCATTGTGTATACATAAGCAACAGAGATGGTTATTTTACGAAGAAGGTATAGGAACACAAAACTGACAATTGAAAAAAATTTCCATAGCCCAGTAGACTAATACACAAGTGCTAGTTATTTAAATCCAGTACATTTATGCTTAATTAAGGTGAAGACTTGCATCAACAGAGAAAGGCAATGAGGAAGATGGTCACCAAAACAGAACTAAAGCAAGGCTGCAGTAAAGCTAGAGTAAGTAGCATGTTAACTAAGAGAGTGGACATAGAGGAGAGTCAGTGAATTGGTATAGTGCATTGACTCAGATGAAACAAGATAGAATTTATAGTAAGGCTTTTGTAACCTGCAGCAAAATTACTACATTTAAGGATGATGACTCCACTAATGCCTGCTTTTTTTCTTAAGAGCATTTCAATTTGCTTTGGTTATCCACTGCAGCCAGGACCCTCGTATCTTTAGCAATCCCAATGATAGTGTGTAGGGGTGAACTTTCATTTTAGGAACAATTCTTAGTGTCCGATGAATCTTAAGAGTCAGTCACTTTTGACTACAATAACGTCATTATGTTTCCTTAATATTAATTTCATTTAAATGCTTTGTGGCAGTAAATGTTTTCCTTTTGACATGATTTTCTTCTGCTATAGTGTTCCATTTTCCATTCTGAATTTTCATTTTATTTGTGAACGACTGTCTGGGTTTTATTTTTCCAGAAGTTCAGACATTGTGTCAGCATCTAGCTGCACAATAAATAAGGCATATGTTTATATAAAATCACTGGCTTAAGGAATGGGAAATCAGATGTGTATGCTTACAAAAATGTTTTTGAGTGTTCCTCAGTTTTGAATTATCTTGCTCCTTTTTCCTCCAAAGGAACAGAAGGGCACCATATCTCTCAACCTGGAAACACCAAAAATCTGGACAAGGCCCATGAAAAATGGGTACAGATCTGTATGCTGATTAACATCTAATTTGCATACATAATTATGCAACCCCACCCACACCAGTAGAATTGTGGGATACCAACTTTCAAATGCAAACTGAAGGACAACCAAAATATGGCACCAGAGTCCCCATGCAGCCATCTCAATGTCCCATTACCTGGCTATTTCACCCCATTTACCATAAACACTAATGTGTGCATACTGCTGTACTTCTACAATGATTATTTGGATTTTATTTTTTACATTTTACAGCACCACAATGCAGAAACACTAATAGACATCTGGTAAACAAAGCAATACGGTCTCACAATGAAAATAGGCTTGGCATTAAAACTTCTCTGCCCTTGAAACTCACATTCATTGAAACAGCATTGAAATGTACCCACACCACAGCCAAAGAAAATGCATCTGGCCACAGTGGCCAGTGGTGGATAAAGATTACCTTTGGACTGTTTTCAAATCAGTGGCCCACTGCACACAAAACAAGAAACATACATGTGTTCTTTTCTTTCATACACCTCCTGACTTTATTAAATTATATTCCTTGTACAATACAACACACTTGTAAGACAGAGCACATTTTAAATTTGTTTGAACATTTTTCCAGTAGGCTGTACTGTAGGGAATCAAACAAAACGCATGAACCAATAATGACAAAACTGCCTAATTCAGAACATTTCCATCATAAAAGTCTACTTCAACACCCACACTATAAGTAGAATGATAGTGGTGTAAGCCATAGGCATCTTGCACTGCGTCTCACACTTATTTTCAATTTCATTTTTCTTGGGGGGGGGACGACAAAAGGTCAAAAACCAGGGGCACATTTTAAACATTGTTTATAATTTTGTAAAGTTGCTAGAATAAAATGTTGTTACCACCATGCATTTCACTGGCAAGTTTTGAACCCAGGACCCTATGCACTACAGTCGGAACAACATACCACTATACCAAATCAGCAGCTTCCTGAAAAATAGGAAGACTGAAACGTAATGGCCGTCATTTAGTGAATTAATTTCTCACTTCTCACCAAAGCTGTCAACCTCTTAGCACAAAAAACCTGGACAAAGCCAATAATGGGGGAATACAAATTCAGTTCTCACTTCTCACCATAGCTCTTAACCTCTTATCATAAAAAACCTGGACAAACAAAACGTGGGGGAGTATTTAAAAAGAGAAGTGGAAGACATTGATGATTATATCAACCAGTAGGTTTTATTAAAGTTTTCAGAATTTAGTATTAAGTACATTGAAGGAAGAAATTGATTGCATCAGTCTGTTGAGATTACAGTTTGCTTATATTAAAAAAGATCAACAAAACAAGTGTGTTTACTTTTCCTCACACAAGAGGAATGTGTTCTGCAGCATAATCAATAACAATATATGGTCTTCAAAGACTTCAAGTCTGATTTCATAATTTGCTGCCTCCCCAGCAAAATATACTTTCTTTAGTTTTTATGTTTTGATTGCTCTAATAACTTATTTGTGAATACATGCATTTACAACATATGTGTGCTCGAGTAAGTAGTCTCATGCAGTTGAGACCTAGCCGTTGTGTTTAGAATACTGCATTTCTGAGTTGTCAACATTGTTCTCCATCACCTTATGACCAAAGATCCATGCGCGCATACATTCAAGAACATAATCTTAAGCCCCAGGTCCTATCACAGTGAGGAGTCTGCATCATTATATTCCCCATAGTATGGCACAGTCGTCCATAGCTATTGAAATGCCTCTTTTGCTGTACTAGTGGTACTAATGGTTACCAGTTTAAAAAGTACAAACACCACTCAGATCCAACTGTGAACTTTAAAATGCGATATGATTAAACACAAGCTCTTTTCTAAATGCAACTATTATTAAACAAAGGTACAAACAGAACGTTAAAACTAAGCACATGCATGTGTTAATAGTCATGTTTGCATTACAGACAAGTACATTGTGATTTCTACAATAAAACTTAATATGCAGCAAACTTGAATCATTCAACCCATTACACAACCACCATACACACACACACACACGCACACCATACCTCTCAACCTGGAAACATCAAAAATCTGGACAAGGCTCATGAAAATAGGTACAGATCTGTATGCTGATTAACTTCTAATTTGCATACATAATTATGTAACCCCACCCACTCCAATGGAATTGTGGGATACCAACTTTCAAACGCAAACTGAAGAACAGACCACCAAAATATGGCACAAAGAGTCCCCATGCAGCCATCCCAGTGTCCCATTACCTGGCTATTTCACCCCATTTACCATAAACAGTAATGTGTGCATACTTTACTTCTACAATGATTATTTGGATTTTATTTTTACGTTTTACAGCACAACAATGCAGAAACACTAATAGACATCTGGTAAACAAAGCAATGCTGTCTCACAATGAAAATAGGCTTGGCATTAAAACTTCTCTGCCCTTGAAACTCACATTCATTGAAACAGCATTGAAACGTACCCACACCACATCCAAAGAAAATGCATCTGGCCACAGTGGCCAGTGGTGGATAAAGATTACCTTTGGACTGTTTTCAAATCATTGGCCCCTTGCACACAAAACAAGAAACACACATGTGTTCTTTTCTTTCATACACCTCCTGACTTTATTAAATTATATTCCTTGTACAATACAACACACTTGTTAGAGCGCATTTTAAATTTATTGTTTGAACATTTTTCCAGTAGGCTGTACTGTAGGGAATCAAACAAAAAGCATGAACCAATAATGACAAAACTGCCCAGTTCAGAACATTTCCATCATAAAAGTCTACTTCCACGCTATAAATAGAATGACAGTAGCGTAAGACATAGGCATCTTGCACTGCGTATTACACTTATTTTCAATTTCACTTTTTTTTTTTTTTGGAGGGGGATAAAAGGTCAAAAACCAGGGACACATTTAAAACATTGCTTGTATAATTTTGTAAAGTTGAAGAAAAACACAGGAAACAGCCCCAATACTAAATAGACACACCGTCAAAAAGTAGGAGTGATGCAGCAACAATAAACGGTAGTCTAACCACGAACAGTGTTCAGCAAGTAAAAGACAGTCCAAATAAATCACTCACAACGTCTCCAAAGTAAAAAGATGATAAATTTAATCCATGGAACAACAGGGTAAGCGCTTTCGCGTAGGATCACCTATGCTTCCTCAGACATAAAAACATGTAAAAACTCTCCCACTTTTAAATCAAATAAGGCGGGAAAGATAAACTAATTATCAAAACAATCATTCAATCAACCAAACAATTAAACAATTTGCTATCCAAGTTTTAGAGCCAACTGTTGCTATCACTTTATCAACACCATCCTGGGTATAAGCATGACATACTAGTAACTTAGAATAAATACAAACATTGTTTTGTGAAGCTTAGCCTTCATCATAATACTGTTAAAACATTGCCACTAATCACTAAAAATAAAAGTCATTAGTTTGTAAAATCCGTCATAAGCGACAGCCAGATGCACATAAACGGACCATATAAAAGATCAAATAGCAATAAATTCTTGACCTTGAACAGTTCAACAGTTTAAATCCGCACATTTCTATAGTGTTAATCTAAAGCCTGCGATCATGCCAACTTAAAACATACGCTATGCCAATGCTCAGTTATAAAATAATCTCTGTATAAATAAAAATAAAGCCTTCTGTTGTACCTTTGCAACTTTGCAAGTTGTGTTATCATAAATAAGTGCCCGAGTCCGGCATAAATAACAGCAAACAATCAGTATTGTTAGCATTGCCATAACTTGCGAATACTCATCTAACATGTAACCACAGCAACTGATGCTTTTTAACTTACTTTGTCCTGGCACTGATAATTTATTGGGCATTTCGGAAGCATAAAATGGTAAAGGCTAAATTCCTTGCTGAAGCATGTGGAATTGAGGTAAGGTCTTATAGTCATTAACCCTTGATGCCGAATCACGTCATTACGTAGAGCAGCGTGCGTATGACAAGTCACTAAATCAATGTAGCACGTCCAACATAACGTTGTCATTCAAACGCTTGTTACTATTCTATTTGGACATATATTGTTATGAAAAATGCCTGAAATGCGGCGATTTACATCCCGCATTACCCAGGCAGTTTCTAGTTGTGAAACAAAACATAGTTATGGCAATGCTAACAATACTGATTGTTTGCTGTTATTTATGCCGGTCTCGGGCACTTATTTACGATAACACAACTTGCAAAGTTGCAAAGGTACAACAGAAGGCTTTATTTTTATTTATACAGAGATTATTTTATAACTGAGCACTGGCATAGCGTATGTTTTAAGTTGGCATGATCGCAGGCTTTAGATTAACACTATAGAAATGTGCGGATTTAAACTGTTGAACTGTTCAAGGTCAAGAATTTATTGCTATTTGATCTTTTATATGGTCCGTTTATGTGCATTTGGCTGTCGCTTATGACGGATTTTACAAACTAATGACTCTTATTTTTAGTGATTAGTGGCAATGTTTTAACAGTATTATGATGAAGGCTAAGCTTCACAAAACAATGTTTGTATTTATTCTAAGTTACTAGTATGTCATGCTTATACCCAGGATGGTGTTGATAAAGTGATAGCAACAGTTGTTAGGGCTCTAAAACTTGGATAGCGAATTGTTTAATTGTTTGGTTGATTGAATGATTGTTTTGATAATTAGTTTATCTTTCCCGCCTTATTTGATTTAAAAGTGGGAGAGTTTTTACATGTTTTTATGTCTGAGGAAGCATAGGTGATCCTACGCGAAAGCGCTTACCCTGTTGTTCCATGGATTAAATTTATCATCTTTTTACTTTGGAGACGTTGTGAGTGATTTATTTGGACTGTCTTTTACTTGCTGAACACTGTTCGTGGTTAGACTACCGTTTATTGTTGCTGCAATTTTGTAAAGTTGTTAGAATAAAATGTGTTACCACCATGCATTTCACTGGCAAGTTTTGAACCCAGGACCCTATGCACTACAGTCAGAACAACATACCACTATACAAAATCAGCAGCTTCCTGAAAAATAGGAAGACTGAAACTTAATGGCTATCATTTAGTGAATTCACTTCTCATCATAGCTCTCAAACTCTTAGCACAAAAAACCTGGACAAAGCCAATAATGGGGGAATACAAATTCAGTTCTCACTTCTCACCATAGCATTCAACCTCTTAGCACAAATAACCTGGACAAGCAAAAAGTGGGGGAGTATTTAAAAAGAGAAGTGGAAGACATTAACGATTATATCAACCAGTAGTTTTATTAAACTCTACAATGCAAAGTTTTCAGAATTTATTATTAAGTACATTGAAGGAAGAAATTGATTGCATCTGTCTATTGAGATTACAGTTTGCTTATATTAAAAAAGATCAACAAAGCAAGTGTGTTTACTTTTCCTCGCATAAGAGGAATGTGTTCTGCAGCATAATCAATAACAGTATATGGTCTTCAAAGGCTGTGTGATTTCATAATTTGCAGCCTGCCCAGCAAAACATACTTTCTTTAGTTTTTATTGCTCAAGAATAACTTATTTGTGAATACGTAGGTTCATAGGTAGGTACTAGGCTATCGGCCCAAGGGCCTACGTAAGCCTAGCCAACAAGGTTCCCTGGCTTACGCCACCCAAGAAAGTTATTTTCCTGTGCCACTGTCTAGCAGAGACACAGAAGTGATCCCCTGGGAGTATTTCCTATTTCCCATCCACTCATCAAGATTTTTCTTGAAGAGTGCTAATGAAGAAATTTGCTCCACATAGATGGTAGCCTGTTCCAGAGTATGGGAAGTCTCTGGGACAAGAATCTATCCCTCCAGCATGTTCTGTTTATTGTGGCGACAATGTTTAGGTCCCTAGAGTGTGTAGCTCAGAGGGATTGGGATTTCTTTAGGTGTAGCATGTCCAACAGCTCTGGGTTTGACATAGCTTTATATGTTAGGCAGAGATCACCTCTGAGTAGGTGATATGCTACGGAGTAAAGCTGGAGTTTTTTGAGACGGTCAGTGTAGGGCATTTGTTTGAGGCCAGTAATCCTCTTTGTGAGGTACTTCTGTGGCCTTTCCAGCTGCTGCAGATGTCTTGTGAGGTACATTCCAAAAGGGGCGTTGTACGCTGTAATGGGTCTAACGAGTGTCGAGTAGAGAGAAACAATGACCTCTCTTTTCCTGGATGAGAACCCTTTTATGGTGAGGTGTGCCATGTAGAAGGTCTTCCTGACTACTGTGGCGATGTGACTATAAAAGGAAAGACTACTGTCCACCTGAGTCCCAAGGTCTCTTATCACATATTCGGTGTTAAGTAGATTGCTGCCTATGTGGTAGCTCATGGGTACAGAGTTTTTACCTAAGGGGATGACACTGCACTTTTTGGCATTGAACTTGAGGCCATGGCATTGACACCAGGCATCTGTCTCAGCGAGGCCCTTCTGTAGGATGTCCCCATCATTTGGGGCTTGACTATGGCTCCTAGTTTGCAGTCATCTGCAAACTTCATTAGCCAGAGGCCTTCTGTGTTAGCCTGTACTTCAGAGAAATAGATACCAAACAGGAGAGGTCCCAGGACAGAACCCTGTGGTACTCCACTTGTCACTACTTTGAGGTCAGGTTTGAAGTCTGCAACTTTTACAGTGTGGGTTCTGCCAGTGAGCCAGTTGGCAACCCATCTTGTGACGTAGGGATTTATACCTAGTTTAGTGAGTTTAGCTATAATTCCAGAATGGGGATGGTGTTGAAAGCCTTGGCGAGGTCAAGATAGGCTGTGTGAACCACCTTACCCTCATCTACGGCTTTGGTGACTGCCTCAAAGTCGTCGATCAGGTTCAGGAGGCATGATCTGCCTTTCACAAACCTGAGCTGGGTGGGATCCAGAGTTTGGAGGTTACCATTGTCTTTGTTAATGAGTTCCATGATGTTACGTTCCATGGCCTTGCAGACCAGGCTAGTCAGGCTAATAGGTCGATAGTTCCCTGGATCAGTGGTGGCTCCCCCTTTGTGGAGTGGGATAACAGTTGCTGTGCGCCATTCAGTGGGCACAAAGCCTGATGCGAGGCTGTTATTGAAAATGGTGCTTAAGTGGGAAGCCTGTTTGTTCTGAAGTTCATGTAAAACGCAGCCTGGGATGTTGTCCGGTCCAGTGGATACTGTGTTTTTGGCTTTAGAGAGTGCAGCTTTTACCTGCGTAGTTGTGTTTACAGGTACTCTGCATTCTTCCTGTATAGATATGGGCACTTTAGGGGGTGTGGGGGGGGTAAAGTTAGCACTGAACCTATCTGCCAGGATGTTGGCAATATCAGTTGGTTCTGTAATTTTTGTGCCGTTGTGCTTTAACTCAGAGCAGATCTGGGTGTTGCCATCGAGATTCTTGACATAGCTATAGAATGCTTTGTGATCGTCCTTAGAATTAGTGATGATTTTGTTTTCGTAGGTAGCTTTGGAGGATCTTATAAGGGAGCTCAGGTTCTTACTGAGGCTGACCAGGGAGTTCCTCCACTCATGGATTTTACTCTCTTTTGCAACAGTTTCTTCCTTCTGTTGTACAGTTTGTTTACAGCAGGGGACCACCAGATTGGCTTCCTTTTTTTTGGAGGACAGTGTCTTGGTTCTTTTTGGGGTAGCACAATCCATGCACTCGTGTAAGTGCTTATAGAGTGCTTATGTGTAGGATTCAGCAGTCGTAACTGTATTGTCCATCTGCATGGATGTCATGAAGTTCACCACTTCTGTCTTAAGCATGAAGTTGGCTTTGGAGAAATTTTTTACTGTGGTTTCCTTAATGGGGTGTGGGGGCGGGATGTGGATATCAGTGGTAATTAGCTTATGGTCGGATCAGACCAACGAGGAGTTGACTTCATGTTGGTAATGACTAGGTCTAGGATATTGATGCCCCTGGTGGGGGGTGTGCATTTACATGCATTTACAACATGTGTGTGTTTGAGTAAGTAGTCTCATGCAGTTGAGACCTAGCAGTTGTGTTGTCAGCATTGTTCTCCATCACCTTATGACCAAAGATCCATGCACGCATACACTCGAGAACATAATCTTAAGCCCCAGGTCCTATCACGGAGATGTGGCACAGTTGTGCATAGCTATTGAAATGCCTCTTTTGCTGTACTAGTGGTACTGACGGTTACCAGTTTAAAAAGTACAAACACCACTCAGATCAATTGTGAACTTTAAAATGCGATATGATTAAACACAAGCTCTTTTCTAAATGCGACTATTATTAAACAAAGGTACAAACAGAATGTTAAACTAAGCACATGAATGTGTTAATAGTCATGTTTGCATTGCAAACAAGTACATTGTGATTGCTACAGTAAAACTTCTGTAAATAACATCTTCAGAAAATAAATATGCACCAAACTTAAATCATCCAACCCATTACACAACCACCATACACACACACACACACACACACACACACACACACACACACACACACACACACACACACATTCAGCTTACCAAAATCCAGCCGAGCCATCTAAATACAATAAATCCATCCAGAGTGAGCCTTCTAAATAAACCCTTCCTTCCAGCGATAAATCCAGCTGAGCCTTCTAAATAAATCCTTCCAGCGATTCGCTTTCTAAATAAAATCTGCCGAACCTTCTAAATAATAGCGATTTGTCTTCTAAATAACTCCTTGCCTTTCCAGCTGGTTCGTTCCCGCTTGCAAAGCATTTGAACCAGTCGGAAATGCGTGTGCTGAGAGCTCCATTCCAACAGGTTGGTAGCCCTGACGAGCTGATGTCATCGCACACACGATGTCAGCTAAAGCGTGAAAAATAAAAAAAACAGACACAAAATATAAAAAGAAAATAAATCGGAAATGAAGGGGTGCCACTGTGGAATCATGGCACCCCATTATTTGGACCCCAAAACTCGGTTAAAGACGAGTAATTCAGGACAGGTGGGAGATATGAAGGGCACTACACCTTGGTTAGTTGCAGTGTCCTTTTTTTACTTTCCTTAATAAACAAACACCAGATACATGGCTATTTTTGAGGGTAGTGGTATCATGTTTATGTATGTCTAACAGCAGCAGCTGAAATATGTTACTGTGTTTTATTTATTTATTTTTAATTTGCCCCAGTCTGACATCGTATTGATATATGTAAGATAGCTGCCTTTGGGGGTAAAAATGAAGGAGGCATACTGTGTATTATGTATGACAGCAGCCATTTGAAATTCAAGACTGCGTCCATTTGTGCCTTGACTTTCTTCTCAAACTAACAATACAGGGATACTTAGACAGTGACTATTTTTTTTTTTGGTGGTGGGTAAGGAGGAAGGCACTATACCCAGATATGATTCATGTATCCTCACAAGCATTTGTCTCCTCAGTTTGTAAATTGCCTGTTTTGTTAGGCACCACTTACTTCAACCTTGAAAGAAAACAATAAGACCATATGTATTTTTTTATATGTATTTTTTTCCATGGCAAACTGGTGTGCCAGTAGAAGGAACATCCACTTGTTTTGCTCTTCAGTGGATAAGGGGCATAGATCTAACTGATAAGAAAACGGTGATTGGTGTACTATAGTGAAGTGCATTTTTTTCACTCTTCATTTGATGAAAAGGTTCAAAAAAAGCTCAAAAATGTGTCTCAAACCATTTAAAATGTAGTTTCTGGGGAACTGAGGCCACCAGACCCCTGTCTTAATCCACTTATTTATTCTAGTTATTATAGTGCACTGTTTGCCACTTCGAGCATGTTGAAAGGATGCAGGAAAAAGGTGAAGAATAAAATAAAAATATGAGAATAGGTAGGAAAAAATCATTTGAATATTGTGTAAACGTCACAATGGAGGGAACCAGGGCACTAGGACCTTTTGCCTAGGGCACTATTTCATCTGAGGTCATCTCTGTTTATCACACCCCATACACGTCCTGTTGGTCTACTTTCCAAACTGCGCACCTCCCTTTTTCAAATTCTTAGATCCGCCACCGGATGCAGTGTTTCAGTGAGACATAGTTGGGAAGAAGCTAGATATAAGGAACAAGTTCAACTGGGTATTCTTACACTTGGAGAAAACTTAAAACAGTAACCCAAAAAAGTTGATTTGGGCAGCCTTGTGACATTTCAAAGTCCCAGAAACATTGTCAGAATTAGTGTAGTCTGTGTGCAAGGACCCAATTACTCCAGTACTAACAGTGTTCAGACTTGGGGATTGGGAGGGTGGCCTAATGGTTAAGGTGTTTGCCTTACAAACACATGGTGCAGGGTTTGATTCTCACAAGGAATAATTAGCTAGCCTTAAAATGGCTCGCAAGGGCAGTTAGCTTAGTATGAACCTTTGAACTTGCAGTGGGCTTCCCATTAGGAGTGTTTGTACATCAGGGTTCAGCTCTGGGACCATTGCTGCTCATATTGTGATGGACTACATTTAAAAAAAAAAAAAAGGTTGGAGGAGACAGATCAGCAAAGCTGCTGTTATCCAGATGATGTGGAATTACATGTTGGGTATAAACAGGAACTTCAGATGTTCATCATGTTTCACCTTTGCAGTCATTACACTTGGGTTATCCTGCTGGCAGGCTACCCGCAGTTGGCCTGAATTCCAAAGTCCTGGTCCAGCGTCGGTTGCTGTCGCCTCTTCCCTGACATCACTGCGCCAGGGGTATATAAGATTCAACCAACGCCATTTTCTCCAGTCTTTCTTGCCGCGCGGTGCCCAAAGCAAAAGCAGTTCGCAAGTGCCAGTCGGCCGACTCTTGAGAATTTCAAAATCGAATTTCAGAACCGAAGTCTTCAATAAAGCTAAGTACCCTGTTGGGGAAACTTTTTCTTGCTCCAGACCAATGTCAGTAAAAGTTAACAATAGTATTTCTTGTGGGAAGCAAATACCTCATAAGGATTTTCACTCTTACTGTATTCCTTGCCTAGGCCCTGACCACGACGTTGCTAGTTGTCGGTTTTGTGCTAGATTCAACCAACGCACTATTAAGCGTCAGTTTGATTTTGCTTTACATTACTTTGGCCGAAGGTTTAACTACATAATGCCGTCGGAACAACCAAAAAACGCAAAGACAAAGAAAAGGACAGGCATCCGAGGTCCAAAACCGATGACAAAGCCTCTTCTAGGCCAGTCGCCGGTTCTCAGTGAGGCGCTGTCCTAGCCCCTGACACCCACTACCTCAGAGCCACAGGCCGCCCCCGACTCCCACGTGGAGACAACTAGGCCTCTGGAAACTCAAGGTATTGGGCCTATGGAGACTATTCCCTCAGATGGGTCCGGAGCCGCTGAGCAGGCATCAGCTTCTGAGGGTGTTAATCAAGTCTACTTCAGCAGCCAAGGCAAAGTCTAAAACACCATTAAAGACAAATAAACTAGTACAGCATTCTCCTGGACAGTCATCCATGCCAAAGAAACATATGCTTATAATGTCTGAGGACCTAATTACTCTGATCAGGGGCTCCCATTCCCCTCCTGATAAAAGGCCTAGGCAAGACATATGACTCCTCTGACCAGGTTTCTATTTCCTCTGATTCCTTTTCAGAATAGGGATATTCTTTTCCTCCTTATGAGGACTTTGATGCTGAGGAATTTATCCCTTCAGCCTCTCCTCCTGAGGATTATTCTTTTGGGGAAACCCTGCACACCATGAGGGAGCATTTCCATTGGGAGAGCCAGGATTATTCAGAATCCAAGAAATGGCTCCGAGACTTTCTTTTACTGCCTCAGCACAGGCCCCTTGCTATTCCCCCTGTACTAGATATTGTTGATGATGTTTTTTTTAATCCAGTTTGTCTCCTGATTCTTTACCCCCTGCACCAGTCAAGCCAGATAGGTACTACAGGGTCCCAGACTCTCATAAATTTCTTTATAAAAACCCAGCTGCTGACCCAGAAACAATTTCTCAGAGTCCCAAAGGGGTCAAGGCTTCCACTGCAAAAAACCCTGTTCCCTCTGATAGGGATTCTAGAGCACTGGATAGATGGGGGGGGGAGTATACACTTCTGCTACTTTAGCTGTAAGGGCTTTAAACTGCCAGTTTCACATGCTTAAATGTCAACAATACCTAATGTCTTTGCTAAAACAGAAAATGCTTACAAGCTCAGAATGTCCTGACAACAAGGAAATGCAGGATTTATTGCATGCAGCTGAGCAAGTGGGGAAGCATACTCTGCAATGTGGGTTTGATTCATTAGAGGCTTCTTGCAGAGCCACAGTTACAAGCTCTGTCATTCGAAGGCATGCTTGGTTAAAAGAACAGAGTTTACCTGATCATGTTAAAGCAAAATTATTGGATGCTCCATTACAGCATGATACTTTGGTGTTAAGACAGAAGAGGTGTCAAAGAAAATGGAGGATAAAGCAAAATCAATGCAGACGGTAAATGATTTATTACAGGTTCAGCCACCTAGATTTAGCAGGAACTGGCCTTCAAAAATTGGTCCTTTCCAGTGTCGGACAGGCCACATAGAAGCAGATACAGACGCCCAAGAGGCAGATCTCAGCCCCAAGGCTCATACAGACCTAAACAATGGGGTGCTTCAGCCCCCAAAGGCGTAGAAGACAAATCACAACCTTATAGGAAACAGTCCCAATGACTTCCCTCTACAAATGCCAAGCACTTACCTTTTGGCAGCACCCTTAGGGGGAAAACTAGCACTTTTCTCAGAAAATTGGCACATGATCACCCAGGGCAAATGGGTACTGAATATTGTTTCTCAAGGTTACAGGTTCCACTTTCACACACTACCAAGTTCAAAAGGTATGCCAGACCTGCCACAAAATCAATGGGCAGAGGCACAAAAACAAATTTCTGCTCTCATGGACATGAGAGCTATTCAAAAAGTACCACAGCAAGAACAGGGCAAGGATGTTACTCAAGACTATTCTTGGTACCCAGAAAGAACAAAGCCTGGAGACCAATAATGGACCTATCAATACTAAATACTTTCCTGGATATTCCAAAATTCAAAATGTTGACACTGCAGCAACTTCTACCCATGCTGGGCAAGAAGGCTTGGCTAGTTACTTTGGACCTCAAAGAGGCATACCTGCATGTCCCAATCAGACAATCTTGCAGAAGATGCCTCAGATTCATAGCTGGCTCACTGCATTACCAATTCTCTGCACTTCCCTTTGGCTTATCTACTGATCCTAGGGTCTTCACAAAATACCTGACACCAGTAATTGCATATTGCAGACAAAAAGGAATTCAAATTTATCCCTACTTGGATGACTGCCTTATTTAAGCAGAGAGCAAGGACATTCTACTAAAGCATCTGGCGTTTGTAAAAAGATTACTGATTTGCCTAGGGTACACAGTAAACTAAAAGAAATCAAAACTGGTGCCCTCTCAAGAGATAATATTCCTGGCTGCAAGCTTAAATACAACTGCCCAGATGGCTTATGTCACGCCAGACAAGCAAAGGCAACTGTCTCATTACTTTCAAATGATGGCAACAAAGATCCAGCTACCTGCAAGGAAAATCCTGCAGGCTTTGGGCTTCATGGCATCCTGCATTCTGCTAATTCCATATGCAAGACTGCATATGAGGAAGCTACAGTGGTATCTAAAAAGTGTTTGGACTCAACATTGCCACAGCCTGGAAACAATAATAACTCTTATTCCCTGCCTGCAACAGGAGTTTCGATGGTGGGCACTAGCCTGTCACCACAACAAGGGACAGCCTTTCACTTTACCCACAGCCATGCAGACACTAACAACAGATGCATCGGATTATGCCTGGGGGGCGCACATGGCAGGAAAATGTATTCAGGGCACATGGCCCGCAGACCAAATGCATCTTCACATCAATCAAAAAGAGATGCTAGCTGTACAGAATGCCCTGACAGCCTTCAAGGATCTACTACAGACGGACAATACTACAGTTATGTGATACATAAACAAGCAAGGGGGCACACATTCCCTACCCCCTCTGCAGGCAAGCCATGAGTTTGTGGAACACAGCACTGACCTATCAAGTATATCTGCAGGCACAATTCCTGCCAGGAAAGAAAAATACACTGGCAGACGAACTAAGCCAAAACCTCGTGGACCCTCAAGAGTGGAAACTGAATCCACAGGTCTTCAGCATGATTACAAGGAAATGGGGATGCCCAGACATAGATCTTTTTGCCTTCCCTCACAACTGCCAACTACAGAGATACTGCACAAGGACTTATCACTCATAAGCATGGAAAGTGGATGCTCTCTCATTCAGTTGGAAAACCCTAACAGTTTGCCTTTCCACCACTGTCTCTCCTTCCCAAGGTGCTCCTAAAAGTCAGACAAGAGAAGCCAAAAATTATTCTGATTGCCCCAGACTGGCCACGCCAGCACTGGTACCCAATCCTAAATAGTTTGTCTCAAGGCCCAGCCTGGACTTTACCTCAATTTTCTCATCTTCTGACTCAACAAAACAATCAGATCCTGCACAGCCAACTCAGAACCTTAAATCTGGCTGCATGGCAGATAATATAGCCACTCAGAACACACACCTCTCTAAAGCTGTTATGGATGTCATTTTGGAAGCCAGGAGGCCCAGCACCAGGAAATCTTATGCAGAAAAATGGAAGAGATTCTGTGCTTGGAACCAGGCACAAGGACTTGAACCACTTGTCCCAAATATTCCTCAGATAATGCTTAACTGAGATGCTGGACAAAGGCCTATCCTTCTCATCAATTAAGATCCATGCCTCTGCCATTTCAGCTCATTACAATAGGAACCTCCTATTTTCTCTCACCCACTGCTAAGACAGTACCTCAGAGGGGCAAAAAACATAAGACCCCAAAGGAGAGCACCAATACCTACATGGGACCTCAACTTTGTCTTAGAAAAGCTGACCCTGCCTCCTTTTGAGCCAGCCAATACAGCTGATATAAAATTCTTATCATGGAAAACTGCTCTGCTCCTAGCAATAACTTCAGCAAAAAGAGTCTCAGAGTTACAGGCTTTAATGGCAGTGGTACCTTTTATCATTTTTCATCTGGACAAGGTTTCTCTAAGGACAACCCCAACATTTATGCCAAAGGTAGTATCCAGTGTGGCTCTTAACCAAACCATTCATTTGCCAACATTTTATCCAAATCCCCAGAATAAAGGGGAGAGACTTCTACACTCTTTGGACATACATAGGCAGCTACGCTTCTATTTGGACAAAACAAAAGCTTTCAGAAAAACTGAGCAACTGTTTGTAGCACATGTTGCAGGATCACAAGGAAAGGCTATCTGTTTCAAAATGGATAGGACACTGTATTCATTTCTACTATGCACAGCATGGCAAGTCGGTACCTAAGAATATTAGGCCACATTCTACCAGGGCAGCAGCCACTTCAGCAGCCTTTCTCAGAGGAGAACCAACCAAGGAAATTTTGGAGGCTGCAACTTGGAGTTCAGTGCACACTTTTACCAAACACTACCATTTACCTCTTTACTCTAAATCCAGAGCAGGCTTTGCCACTGCAGTTCTGCAGGGCCTCATAGCCACTCCTAATTCTATTTAGACCCAGCCGCCCAACCTCAGCTTTGGGATTCAACCCAAGTGTAATGACTGCAACAGTGAAACACTATGAACATAGTACAGTTGTGTACCTACCATAAACGTAGATGTTCGAGTGTATTCACTGTTGCAGCCCAGGTTACCCACCCACCATCCCCCTTTCTTTGCTGGGACTTCTGTACTTCTCTATTCTATGCAACCGTGGTGTATTTGCTTGTAGATGAAGGTATTGTTTATTTTAGTGCATGCTTTTTATAAACAATGTTTTTAGCCTACCCTTTTGGGGGCACCTGACATCTGGGGCAAGAAAAACTGAAGAAAATGGCGTCGGCTGCATCTTATATACCCCTGATGTACTGACGTCGGGGAAGAGGCGACAGCAACCGATGTCGGACCAGGACTTTGGAATTCAGGCCGACTGCGGGTAGCCTGCCAGCAGGATAACCAAGTGTAATGACTGCAGCAGTGAATACACTCTAACATCTACATTTATGGTAGGTACACAACTGTACTTTTTGAATTCCCTTCCCCTATCACTTGCTGAAGTTAGATAAAACTGAGTTCAGGCAATATAGATGTTCATCGTGTTACCCTGCTGCAGTCATCACACTTGGGTTATCTTGCCGTCAGGCGGTCCCGCAGTCGGCCTGAGTTCCAAAGTCTTGGTCCGGCACCTGTTGCTGTCGCTTCTTCCCTGACGTCAGTGCGCCAGGAGTATATAAGAGGCATCCGGCGCCATTTTCTTCAGTCTTTCTTGCCGCGTGGTACCCGAAGCAGAAGCAGTTCGCAAGTGCCGGTCGGCCAACACCTGAGATTTTCGAATCGAATTTCAGTCCGAAGTCTTCAATAAAGCTGAGTACCCCTTTGGGGAACCTTTTCTTGCCTCAGTCCGATGTCAGAAAAAGTTAACAATTGCATTTCTTGTGGGAAGCAAATACCTCATAAGGACTTCCATTCTTATTGTATTCCTTGCCTAGGCCCAGACCACGACATCACAGGTTGTCTGTTTTGTGCTAGGTTTAATAAACGAACTATCAAACGCTGTTTTGACTTTGCACAACATTACTTTGGTAGGAAATTTAATTATATCATGCCATTGGAGCAGCCGACCGGCATGCATAAAAAACGCAAGGATAAGGACAGGCAGCCTAGGAACAAGCCAGACTCAGAGGCCTCTGCTGGGCCTGTCGCCAGTTCTCCGGTTTTCAGTGAGGCGCCTACGCAGCCCCTGACAGCTTTGGATTCTCAAGCGGAGTGTTCTAGGCCATCGCAGCCATCTTCATTAGGCCCTTCTGACATCAGAGCAGAAGGAGATCCCGGTGCAGTAGAAACACCTTTGGTTGCAGAAGGTGTCTTCAGACCCGACTACACTCACCATTAAATCTTATGCTAAGCTTAAAACTCCATTAAAACCAAAAAAGACTGTACATCAGTCTCCAGTTCAAGGCCCCATGCCTAAGAAACAGATGCTTAAGATGGCTGAAGATTTGATTACCCTAATAGGGGGTTCCCATCCCCCTCCAGATAAAAGACCAAGACAAGAGGAGGATTATGCTTCCTCTGATCAGGTTTCAGTTTCCTCAGATTCTTCTGAGGAACAGGATTACGCTTTTCCCCCTTATGAAGACTCTGATGCTGAAAACTCTATTCCCTCAGCATCTCCCCCTGAAGACTACTCCTTTGGGGAAACTTTACATACCATGAGGGAACATTTCCACTGGGAAGGCCAGGACTACTCTGATTCTAAGAAAAGGCTCCGAGAGTTCCTTTTACTACCCCAACACAGACCACTTCTTATCCCTCCAGTTTTAGACATTGTGGATGATGTTTACTTGGAGTCTAGTCTAAATCCAGACTCTCTACCTCCTGCTCCAGCCAAACCAGACAGATACTACAGAGTACCTGACTCACACAAATTCCTTTATAAAAGCCCTGTGGCTGACCCAGAAACAATTTCCCAGGGTCCCAAAGGGGCTAAAACTTCTATGGCTAAAAATCCTGTGCCCTCTGAAAGGGATTCCAGAGCCCTAGATAGATGGGGAAAGAAGATGTACACCTCAGCTACTCTGGCTATAAGAGCATTAAATTGTCAGTTTTCACATGCTGAAATATCAGCAATTCCTAATGTCTCAATTAAAACAAAAAGTGAGCACTCATTCTGAACAGTCTGAATTCAAGGAAATGCAGGATCTATTGCATGCAGCTGAACAGGTGGGCAAACATACTTTACAATGTGGATTTGATTCATTGGAAGCTTCCTGTAGAGCAGCTGTTACTGGGTCTGTCATACACAGACATGCTTGGTTAAAAGAACAAACCCTACCTGATCATGTTAAAGCAAAATTATTGGATGCACCTTTATAGCAGGATGTATTATTTGGTGTCAAAGCAGAAGAGGTTTTAAAGAAAATGGAGGATAAGGCAAAGTCTATGCAGATGGTCAAGGATTTTTTACAGGTACAACCCCCTCGTTTCAGCAGAAATTGGCCAACAAAAACTGGTCCTTTCCAGCTTCTGACAGATCACAGAGGGGCAAGTACAGATGCCCAAAGGGCAGAGGTCAGTCACAAGGCCCTTACAAACCTTGCCAATGGGGTACTGCTACCCAGAAAGGAGGAGAAGACAGACCCCAAGCTAGCAGAAGACAAACACAATGACTCAACCCTCAAACTACCAAGCAAATCTCTCTTGGCAGCTCCCTTGGGAGGAAAATTAGCACTTTTTGCAGACAACTGGCACATCATCACAAAGGACAAATCGGTCCTAAACATTGTCCCACAAGGATACAGATTCCACTTTCATACCTTGCCAAGGATAAAAGGAATGCCAAACCTGCCACCAAATCAATGGGCAGAGGCACAAAAACAAATTACAGCTCTCATGGACATGAGAGCCATTCAACAGGTATCTACACAGGAGCAAGGACAAGGATTTTGCTCAAGACTCTCTCTAGTCCCAAGAAAGGACAAAGCATGGAGACCCATTCTGGATCTTTCAATTCTGAACACCTATCTGCAAGTACCAACATTCAAGATGCTAACACTACAGCAGCTTCTTCCCATGCTGGGCAAGAATGCTTGGCTAGTAACATTGGACCTCAAGGAGGCATACCTGCATGTCCCTATCAGACAAAATTGCAGAAGATAGCTCTGCTTCATTGCAGGTTCAATCCATTATCAATTCTCTGCACTGCCCTTTGGCTTATCTGCTGCGCCCAGGGTCTTCACAAAATGCCTGGCACCAGTAATTGCATACTGCAGACAAAGAGGAATTCAAATATACCCATACCTGGACAACTGCCTTATTCAAGCAGAAAGCAAGGACATTCTTTTAAGGCATCTGGCATTTGTCAAACACCTTCTAAGTTGCCTAGTTTACACAGTAAGCGAAAAGAAATCAAAACTAGTTCCCTCACAAAGCATAATATTCCTGGGTGCCAGCTTGAATACAATGGGCCCAGATGGCTTACCTCATGCCAGACAAGCAACAACAGCTGACTCAGTACTTCAAAATAATGGCAACAAAGACCCAACTCCCTGCAAGAAAAATTCTGCAGGCCTTGGGATTCATGGCATCTTGCATACTACTAATACCATTTGCAAAACTGCATATGAGGAAATTACAATGGTACCTGAAAAGCGTACGGACTCAGCACAGCCGCAACTTGGAAACAATGATACCACTCATTCCCTGCCTTCAACAGGAGTTTCTATGGTGGGCACAGGCATGTCACCTCAACAAGGGTCAGCCTTTCACCTTACCCACAGCCAGGCAAACTATGACAACAGATGCATCGGACTATGCCTGGGGAGCAAACATGGCAGGACAGTGCATTCAGGGCAAATGGACTACAGATCAAAGGCATTTGCGTATCAATCGAAAAGAAATGCTAGCAGTACAGAATGCCCTAACAGCTTTCAAGGATCTCTTACACCCAGGACAACTAATAATAGACGGACTATACCACAGTAATGTGGTATATAAACAAGCACACATTCCTACCCTCTATGCAGGCAAGCAATGACCTTCTGGAACACAGCACTGTCTTACCAAGTTCAACTACAAGCACAATTCCTGCCAGGAAATAAAAACACATTGGCAGACGGCCTAAGCAGAAACATCATAGATCCCCACGAGTGGAAAATAGATCCGCAAGTATTTGCAATGATAACTCAAAAATGGGGACGCCCAGACATAGATCTGTTTGCCAACCCCCAAAACTACCAACTTCAAAAATTTTGCACAAGGACATTCCACCCACAAGTTTGGAAAGTGGACGCCCTCTCATTCAGTTGGAAAACATTAACAGTGTATGCCTTTCCTCCACTGCCTCTTCAAGCAAAGGTACTGCTGAAAGTCAGATTAGAGAGGCCACAAATGATACTCATTGCACCAGACTGGCCACGCCAGCACTGGTATCCAATTCTAAGGAACATGGCCCACCATGGATTTTACCACAAATTCCTCACCCAGCGAGACAATCAGATTCTACACAGCCAGCTCAAGACTTTAAACCTGGCTGCATAGCAAATTACCTAAACAACCTGCCAACACCTCTATCCAAAGCTGTTATTCTGGAGGCCAGGAGGCCCAGCACCAGGAAAACTATTCAGACAAATGGAAAAGATTTTGCGCCTGGAACCAGTCTAAAGGCAAAAATCCCCTTGATCTAAACATTCCTCAGATTCTACAATATTTAACTGAGATGTTGCACAAAGGACTTTCCTTTTCGTCTATTAAGATCCACGCCTCAGCAATTTTAGCTCATTACAACACGGACCCTCCTTTATTTTCACATCCACTCCTAAGACAGTACCTCAGAGGAGCTAAGAACATAAGACCGCCCAGGAGAGCACCAACACCTACTTGGGATCTCAACTTTGTTCTGGAAAAGCTTACACTGCCGCCCTTTGAACCAGCTTTTTCAGCTGATTTAAAATTTCTTTCATGGAAAACTGCCCTGCTACTAGCAATAACTTCAGCTAGAAGAGTCTCAGAGCTACAGGCACTAATGGCAGTGGAGCCTTTCCTCATTTTTCATCAAGACAGAGTCTCTCTATGAACTAACCCTTCCTTTATGCCAAAGGTGGTATCCAGTGTGGCCCTAAACCAAACCATTCATTTGCCCACCTTTTTCCCAAATCCCCAGAACAAAGGAGAAAGACTCCTGCACTCTTTGGACATTCACAGGCAATTACGTTACTACTTGGATAAAACTAAGGCTTTCAGAAAATCTGACCAGCTCTTTGTAGCCTATGCTGCAGGATCACAAGGAAAAGCTATCTCAAAATAGACCATTTCAAAATGGATAGGACATTGCATACTTTTCTGCTACACGCATCATGTGAAACCGGTACCTGCTAACATTAGGTCCCACTCAACCAGGGCTACAGCTACATCAGCAGCCTTTCTCAGGGGGGTGCCAACCAAGGATATTCTGGAAGCTGCAACTTGGAGTTCAATGCACACCTTCACCAAACACTATCACTTACCTCTATATTCTAAGACTAGAGCTGGTTTTGCCACTGTAGATTTGCAGGGCCTACTAGCTTCTTCTAACCTTGTTTAACTCCACCACCCATCCTTAGCTTTGGGATTCAACCCAAGTGTGATGACTGCAGCAGGGTAACATGATGAATATAGTACAGTTTTGTACCTACCATATAAATGTGAATGTCAAGTGTTCACCCTGCTGCAGTCCAGGTTACCCTCCCTCCATCCCCTCTGAACTAGCTGGACTTATCTATACCATTCTATCCTATACAACCTCCGTGGTGTATTTGCTTGTGCCTGAAGGTATTGTTTTATTTTTATATGTACATTTTTATATAGCAATATATATATATTGCCTACCTATTGGGGGCACCTGACATCTGGGGCAAGAAAAACTGAAGCAAATGGCGTGGGATGCCTCATATATACCCCTGGCGCACTGACGTCAGGGAAGAAGTGACAGCAACCGACGCCGGACCAAGACTTTGGAACTTAGGCCGACTGCGGGACCGCCTGACGGCAGGATAACCCAAGTGTGATGACTGCAGCAGGGTGAACACTAACATCTACATTTATGATAGATACAAAACTGTACTTTGTCATGGCAGCAAATGGGGGAATCTGATAGAAGAGAAAGCAGTGGAACAGGTTAATAGTTCAAGTATATGTGAGGAGGTGTTGAAGAGAAGTCTGAATGAGGAGGTCACAGCTGGAATCAAGGGCTGCAGCCAGTGTGTCAAATGTAGCATGCGCCAGGAAGAATGCCAAAGAAGCTGAACTGTAAGGTGCACAAAACAGTAGTGTAGCAAGTACTCGTGTGTGATACAGAAACCTAATTGGCTAAGACAGAGTATTTGAGGAAGCTAGAGATGATGGCAGGGTGCACACTGAGAGATGAAGAAATGAGGCCTCAATGTAGAAGTCCAAGTAACTCCATTTAATGAGGTCAGAGAGAGCAGATTACGTTAGTTCAGGCACATATTTAGTAAAGCAAAATGTAATTTGGTGAAGATGATTTGGAGAAGATGTGAATAAGGAGAGCGCAAACAAGGATATCCAGCAAAGAAATAGATGGATTGCATGAAAAAAGACCTACAGCAGTGAGGTGCGGTTATCGGGCAATGTGGGGAAAGTTGTATTCAGTTGAGAGAGAGAGATGGCAACAGTTGATGTAACACCTCCGCCTTGCACACAAAATGGTAAAATCAGAGGAGGAGGATGCACAATTTTGTCTCAAGAAGAGATGTAAAGGACCCATGTGTCCCAAAATTGAAAGAAACAGATGTGTTATATGCATATGTCCCAGCAGCTCTGCAAATGTTTATTCATTCACTCATTCATCAGTTACCCACCTTATCCAGTTCAGAAGGTTAATCCCAGACTGGGCTTGAGTCTGTTCACAAGCTAAGAAAGTAACAAAACAGGGGTGTGGCTTGGATGGCAGGCTGAAAGCAGCAGAATTCTTAAGGTCTGCAGTGCTCATCCTTTTTGAAGAGGAGTTCTTACCCAGTTTCACCAATGACTACTTGAAATTGACAATAAAAATCTTCACATTTTCTTGTCACTCTCCAGAAGGCACACTGAAACGTCATCCATGATCAACACCATGTTTTCCCAGCAAGAAAATCCAATGAAGAAGGAAATACAGGCCGTTCTTACCACTGTTCAAGATTTGGTGATAAAAACAAAGTAAACCTAAAAGTTGACAACATAAAGGCAGATACTACCAAACAGACTTATCGAATGATGTCCTCAAACAACAAACTGCCCAGATTGCTGCACTTGAATACTCTGTAACAGATATAGACTGCAGGTTTTCAGAGAAAAACAGACTGACTTCAAGAAAGTACCAAACTCGCTGAGAAGATAGCTGATATTGAAAACAGAGCCAGGAGAAATATAAGAATCTGTGGCATTCCAGAGCAGATGGAGGGGGACAACATGATTAACTTCTTGGATTCCTAAAATCATAAACCTGCTGGAAGCATTGTCCTTCAGGATTGAAAGGGCACACACATATTTAACCACAGTTCCTTCAATTAGTAGAGCTATTACTGTAAAATTTATTTCCACTCAAGACAAATACCTTAATTTAAGAACTGCCTGGTCCATTGCTCCACTGAAAATAGGTGACCAAATCATCAGATGTGACTTTTCATCCCTTGTAATGTCTAAAAGAAAAGCACGTGTCCCATTAATAAAATCATTGAAGAAGGAAGGAATCAAAGCACAACCCATATTTCCTGCTAGAGTAGGGCTTGCTCTGTCAGAGGGAAGGAAATCTTTTGACACCCTTGAAGAAAGATCCACATTTGTCCAAAAAAGAACCTTTTAAGTCAACCTGAACCCATGGATTCTTCAGTGAATTTAAAAAGACAAGCTTCAAAAAATGAATGGACAACCAAAGAAAAAAAATCGTATACTTCATTTTCCTTTTCCTCTGAGATTATTTATCCCTTTAATTAATGTGGAACCAGACACAGAAAGTACTGTAACTTTCTCTTTTTCTGTTATCTTAATGCTAATTTTTCAACCAATACACATTACTCAGTTCTAATAGGATAAAACTTTATGTAACTGCAATCTTTTATATAGATAATATATTTCTTATCCAAGTCTTCTTGTATATACCTTTCCCTTTATCTTAATCCCAGTATAAGGGGAATGCATCATATGTTACATTTAGATATTTTAAAAAGTATTGACTTTTTTATTAATATATATGCACCTGTTTTACTTGGATGTTTCTATGTCCTTCAATATGCATCTGCTTATACATATGGTTGTCCTGCTCCTCAGGGGGGTGGCTACAAAGGACGGACATCTACATTTATGGTAGGTACAAAACTGTACTTTCCTATTGGCTAGTATAACTAAAAATAGTGTATAATCATTTTCTTTCATTATTTCACCATTTTGCATGTTAATGCTTTAAAAATGACTTTTTATACTGCTCGTGGCTTTTTTTTAAACATCCGCTTGCATTTTTATGCTTAAAAGTCTTCAGTTTATCATATAATTCTGACCTACTCAATTTTTTGATGGTTTTCACAACTTTTGTGACAAGCTCGAGCTTCTGACAACTTCAGATAGCCCCCATACTCATGAGGGACAACTTCTGACATCTTTCAGGAAGTAGGCCTGTCCTTTGAACCTGTTTCTCTTCACTAAACACCAACAGCCAATCAGATTCAAGAACGGAAATTTGAATAGTGTTTATTCATTTAATTATTTTTAACAAAAAATAAATAGCTTGTTTCTAGCAGTGACTGTTTTAAATGCATTTTTTCTCTGCATAAATAACATAATATACATGTTTTGATCTTAATTAGTACTGCGGTGGTGGTGCTGCGGTAGCGTTGTCGCCTCCCAGTTAGACGTTGCCCGTTCGATTCTCAGAGTGTCTTCTGTGTGGCTACATGCGTGAATGGGCGTTCCTTCGGTGCAGGTTGTGCATTAGGCCCAGCAAGCCAGCACGTAAAAATCTACTGCCAATCATTAGCGGACTGGAGTTCTGCTGTGGCAACCCCTAACCGGCAAAAGCCGAAAGACACAAACAAACATGTATTTATATTAATTAGTAATAAAGTTTAGTCAACCCATTTCATTTAGTTTGTTTAGCTAAAGAATTCTAGTATGTTATGTAGAAGTTAATGTTGTATAATCAATGTATATATAGCATTGTAAAGTGACTCTTCCCTTTTGCGTGTTTCTAATGCATGTACTGTTTTCCTTCTGTATGCTATTATTCTGCAGTAGCTAAGAATGGTCACTGGATGTCATGAGAGAGTTAGTTTGTGGCTTTTATGAGGAACATAACAAGCAGGGATTTAGTTTATCCATGCAGAAGGTTGTTAAAATGTATAGTTTTTTTTGTTTTTAAATTCAGACTTTTTCTATTATCCATAACAATTTCAAGTATAGTATTTAATATAATGAACCAAGGAAAATACTTTTCAGTTTTATCTTTAAATGTCAATGGGTTGAACAACCCTATGAAAAAGAGTAGTGTTAAATATTTAACTTTACATAAAGCTGATTTTGCGTTTATACAGGAATCTCACTTATCTGAGGATCTATGCAAATTAACTTTTAAAGATTATAAGATTTTGATAAGGTTACAGTTTAACCATAAGAGAAGCGGTGTCTTAATCTTATGCACAAAATCAGTAAGAATACCAGATATAGGTGACTTGTATTCAAGCAATGATGGTATGTACGCTTGCTTTTAGTTAAACTAAGACGGGATAAAAAGACATATACTTTCATTAATACCTACTGTATACCAGGTATTGGTACAAAAGCTGCAAAAAACATTTAACCACTTTGACATCAAGGTCTAAAGATGAAATACTATTAGGTGATTTTAACTGTATTTTGTCCCCCACTGATACTGCCAGCTGTAAGCCCTTTAAGATATCCTCAGTAACCAAGCATCTGAACAATTATATATAAGACAGGAATTTAATTGGCATTGATTGTATAAAAGTACTATCTTCCTTGAAATATTTTCACTATTCTTACAGGTTCAGCACACAGACCAACATAGATAGTCTTAGTAACTAGTGCCTTACTGTCCAAAATATATAATGTAGTGTTGACATCCTGCTGTATGTCCGACCACGACTCTATCACCTTCAAATTAACACTTAATACCATTTTATTTTTAATTTTTGCCAAAGATTACCTGCTTATTTAGGAAAAATAAAAGGATTTAAAGAATGGTTTTAAATGAAATCATTACATGGATGTCAGTAATAATGGAGAGGTTTCAGATATGATCCTATGAGACGCTCTAATGGTGATCTTCTATGGCAACGTTAAAAGCTGGTATGTAAACAAAAGAAAAGAATGGGGTAAAAAAATTAGAAGAAAAAATAGTACAAAATAAAATTGATGAGGTAAAACTAAAACTTACACCAAATGATAAATCTGCACTAACCGATGTATGCAAATTGATTAAGGAATACCAAGATGTCATGCAACACAATATCTCTCTAAATCTAGAAAAAAATCAGATTGCAGTCTTACTCATTTGACCTTAACAGTCTTCACAAGATTGCAATTAGATCTAAACATTTAAATGAAAGAAATCATATAAAATAAATTGCATACACTAAAACCAACCAGACTATTAGAGTTACAGACTTAAAAAAAAACATTTGATTGTTTTAAGGAGCACTTTGAGAATATTAATAATCCACCTACAAATGACAATAAAAGTATAGATGGCTTCCTACGAACAACATTCAAAAGAAGTTATCTAAGCACAACAAAATAATATAGATAAACCCCTTCTTTCAAAGAATTGAACAAATAAAATGTCAAGATAAATAAAGCACTGGAACTAGATGGTCTAATCCCGGATATTTATAAATGTTTTCCTGTTAATATATTGAAAGTTTTACTTAACACATTTCAGGAAGTCAAAACCACAAGTGTCCCACCCTCATGGAAATAGTCTATTATATCTCCCATTTTAACACCTAATAAAGAACCCAACCTAAGTGCATCATGCAGACCAATATCCCTACTGAACATAGACTACAAGATATTTGTCTGTCCTAGCTGATAGATTGTACTTCCAAAATTAATTCATGAAGATCAAACTGGTTTTATTTAAAGCAGAAAGGTACAACATAATATAATTAGATTACTTTATTTAATACATCTAGCAAATAAAAAAAGTATGAGATATCTGTTTTAAGCATTTACATAAATAAAGCTTTCGACCTTTTACCTTGGCCTTACCTGTTTAATGTTTTGCAAAAATATAATTTCTCAAACTTTGTTAGATTAATTAAAAAGCTGTGTGGAAATTCAGTTTCTTGTATAAAGATTGGATCTTATTTATCTGGTCCATTTTCGGTATTAAAGGGTACTAAGCAAGGCTGTCCCCTTTCTCCACTACTCTTCACCCTTGCCATAGAACCTTTTGCCAATTCCATTAGAAATAATGACAGTGTTATAGGATTTAAAGTATCAGATGAACTATCCCCTAAGATACAACTGTTTGCTGATGATTTATTATTAACGTCTAATGACACTGAAAATTCAGTAGATCACTTGCTGAATAATTTAGATTCTTTTGCAAATATCTTTGAATTAAAATTTAATCACAGTAAAACTCAGACACTTCTAATAAATGAGTGTCACTACAAAACTGAAATCAAATAGAGGTATGAAATGGGAAGGTACACACATTAAATATCTAGGTGTCCTTATTGAATCAAATTATAAAAAAAATCACTTAACTATCTAGCTTATAAACTCAATTACAAGTTTAATAGACAACTGGAACAGACAGATGTTCTTCATGTTTCACTGTTGCAGTCATCACATTTGGGTTATCTGCTTGCAGTAGCCCTCAGTCGGCCTGATTATCAAAGTGTTGGGTCCTGCGTCGGTTGCTGTCTCATCTTCCATGACGTCAGGTAGTCAGGAGTATAAAGCATGCAGCCGATGCCATTACATCAGTCTTTCTTGCCGTGCGGTGCCAGAAGCCATTCTCAAGTGCCGGTTGGCCGACTCCTGAAATTTTCGTTTTCGAGTTTCAGAACCAAAGTCTTCAACTAAAACTAAGTACCCCATTGGGGAAACTTTTTCTTGTTCTAAACTGATGTCAGTAAAAGTCAATAATTGTATTTCTTGTGGAAAGCAAACACCTCGTAAAGATTTTCATTTGTACTGTATTCCTTGCCTAGGCCCTGACCACGACGTACCTCGCTGTCGGTTTTGTGCCTTATCCAAACAACGAACTATTCATCGTCTGTATATTTACGCTTCTAAATATTTTGGTACTCTGTTCAATTTTCCAGAAATGTCTTCGGTAAGCAACCCGACTACCGACATTCCTAAAAAACGCAACGATAAAGACAGACAGGCCGCCTAGGTCCAAAGCTGCAGAAGTCACTTCTCCTAAGCTAGTTGCCAGTTTGCCGGTACTCAGGTGGTTTCGCAGCCCCTAATACCCATTACTTCAGATTTGCAGGCCTCTACTGAGACCCATTCGGAAGATGCTTCAACTGTGGAAACTGCGGATGTCTCTACCTTGGAAGGGTCCGGAGCCGCTGTGCAGGCACCGGCTTCTGAGGGTGTATTCAGGCCTACTGACTTGCATATTAAACCAACTCCATCTTCTTCTTCTTCAAGGCCTAAAACTCAAACCATGGCTAGAAAACAGACGCCCAGACCGTATGGTCAGGCCTCTATGCCTAAAAAACAAATGATAAAAATGGCTGAAGACCTTATTGCTTTAATTGGAGGAAGCCAATCTTCCCCCACAAATTCATTTGACAGCTTACTTCAAACTAATGGCCACAAAAACCTTGCTTATCTGCAAGGCGAATATTGCAAGCCTTGGGGTTCATGGCCTCCTGCATTCTCCTAATTCCATATGCAAGACTGCATGTAAGGAAACTACAATGGTATCTAAAAAGCCTATGGTGTCAACATTCTCAGGCTCTAGAAGCAATGATTCCTATTGTACCTTGCCTACAGTTAGAGTTCCTTTGGTGGGCACAGGCCTGCCACCAAAACAAGGGACTACCATTCACTCTACCCCCTGCCGCCCAAACCCTAACAACAGACACATCAGATTATGCATAGGGGGCTCACCTGGCAGGGAACTGCATTCAGGGCAAATGGAACCCAAGTCAAATGCACCTGCATATCAATCAAAAAGAAATGTTAGCTGTACAGAATGCTCTGACAGCCTTCAAGGACCACATTCTTCCAGGACAATTAATGGTAAGGATGGACAACACCACTGTTATGTGGTAAATAAACAAGCAGGGGGGAACCCATTCATACCCGCTCTGCAGACTAGCCATTGCTCTGTGGAACACAGCCTTGAGCTGCCAAATGCATCTACAGGCACAATTCCTGCCAGGAAAGCTAAATACACTGGCAGACGAACTAAGCAGAAATCTCATGGACCCACACGAGTGGAAACTGAAACCAAAGACTTTCAACATGTTGATAAACAAATGGGGGAGCCCAGATATAGACCTGTTTGCCTCCCCCCCCAGAACTACCAATTGGACAAATTCTGCACAAGGACCCCCCACAAACAAGCTTGGAAAGTGGATGCCCTGTCCTTCAACTGGAAAAATCTATCAGTTTATTCCTTTCCTCCTCTGCCTCTCCTTTCCAAAGTACTACTAAAGATCAAACAGGACAAACCAAGGATGATATTGATTGCACCAGACTGACCATGCCAACACTGGTACCCCCTCATGCGCAGTGTCACTACTGGCACCTGCCTCAGACCCCTACCCTGCTGTCCCAGCAGGAGGGCCAAATTCTGCAGCCTCAGCTTCAAACCATGAACCTAGCAGCCTGGCTAATTGCTTGACCTCTCCATTACCATCCCTCAGTAAACAAGTGCTGGATGTCATTTTGGAGGCAAGGAGGCCTAGTACTACAAATTCTTATGCTGAAAAATGGAAAGGATTCTATTCCTGGAACCAAACTTAAGGGATGGGCACAGCAGCGCCCAATTTACCTCAGACTCTTCAATACTTAACTGAGATGCTTCACAAGGGCCTTTCTTTTTCCTCCATCAAAATTCATGCCTCAGCCATTTCAGCTCATTATAACACAGAACCATCCCTCTTCTCTCATCCACTGCTCAAGCAGTTCCTCAGAGGGGCCAGAAACTTAAGGCCACCCAAGAGAGCCCCAACTCCAGCCTGGGACCTTAACTTTGTATTGGAAAAACTCACTCTTGCTGCAGGAGCAGAGAGGAAGGCCATTTCAAAGCAAACCATTTCTAAATGGATAGGCCATTGCATTCATTTCTGTTATAAGCACCATGAAAAGCCTATCCCACAGGGGATAAGACCACACTCAAAAAGGGCTGCATCTACCGCTACAGCCTTTTCTAAGATGTGTCCCTACCAGGGCCATCCTAGAAGCTGCTACCTATGATAATTCATACCAACAGTCTTGCAGGTAAATCTTCCCAGTCGAAGCATGTGAAGAAACAGGGAGGTAGCTGAGGCATACATATTTTCACCAAGCATTACTATTTGTCTATTTTCTCTAAATCCAGAGCTGGTTTTGCCAATGCAGTCTTGCAGGGATGTATAGCTGGTCCTAATGCTATCCTGTATACCTCCTCTCATCCTTAGCTTTGGGAATCTACCCAAATGTGATGACTGCAACAGTGAAATATGAAGAACATAGTACAGTTGTGTACACTTACCGTAAATGTAGATCTTCAAGTGTATTCACTGTTGCAGTCCTGCTTACCCTCCCTCCAGCTACCTGACGACTTCTGGCTGTACCTCTATTCTCCTTTACTATGCTGAAAGCTTTTTGGTGTACTTGCTTTTTTGTTGGCGGTATAACCTTGCATATTTATATTTAATTGCTCCCCATTAGGGGTGCACCTGACATCTGGGGCAAGAAAAACTGATGTAATGGCATCTGCTGCATGCTTTATACCTCTGACTACCTGACGTCATGGAAGATGAGACAGCAACCGACGCAGGACCCAAGACTTTGATAGTTAGGCCGACTGAGGGCTACTGCAAGCAGATGACCCAAATGTGATGACTGCAACAGTGAATACACTCTAACATCTACATTTATGGTAAGTGTACACAACTGTACTTTCTTCACATTTGAAGACAGACTAGCCATAATTAAAATGATATTGCTACCCAAAATGTTGTTTGTTAGCCAAGCCTTAATGCTACCCCACCAATTAAAACTAAAAATAAAATAAATAATAATCTACTTGAGTTCTTCTGGTACCCCAACAAACCAAGAATTTCACTTCTTTGGCACACTTCAATCTAGGAAAGGGGGGAGGGGTATAGGGTTTCCAAACATTGATTTTTATCGAATTTCAGCCACTGCCAGTGTAGTGTTGCTTTGGAATAGTACTTCTACATCATATTGGAAGTTAATTTCTGAAAGCTTACTTTTGAGCAATAATAAGACATTGCTTGAGCCATACCTTCAGATACATAGAAATATCTTTATATGGATCCTGAAAATATATAATCAGAGTGAAAAGCTGACACTTGATGTTCGTGTTTCACTGTTGCAGTCCTAACCAATGGGGTTATCTGGCCAGAATACCAAAGGTAAGTAAAAATGACATCGGCTGTCGGTTGCAAAAGACGTCAGGGTGTCCGATACAAAAGGAGGCAGCCGACGTCACTTCCTCAGTCTTCCTTGCCACGGACCCAGAAGCAGAAGCATTTCTTGCACAAGTGCCGGTTGGCAGTTTACTTTTTTTGTTTCCGACTACAAAGTTGAAGTCAACTACAGCTAAGTACCCCGTTGGGGATCCTCTTTTCTTGTCTTAATGAATGTCAGAAAAGGTTAATAATTGTCTTACCTATGGAAAGCAGATTCGCCATAGATGTTTTCATTCCTATTGTATTATTTGTTTAGGCCTTGACCACGGCGTTCCTAATTGTGATTTCTGTGCTTCCTTTAATCTGCGTACTGTTCGTCATTAGGCTAAGCTTTTAGCTAAACATTTTGGAGTTTGGCCTAAGTTTGTCAGTATGGCGTCCACTGGTCTTTAGGCTTCGGATATCCCCGAGAAACGTATGGATAAGGACCGCAACAGGCTTCCGAAGGTCAAGTCCTCAGATGATAAGTTGGTCATCAGTCATTTGGTAGCCAGTGAGAGGCGCCTTTGCAGCCCCTGCAGCCTGCAGATTTTCAACCACAGGCCTCGGTTGAGACCATTTCAGAGGCCCCCAGGCCTCTGGCTTCCATTTTGCCTTCTGACCTTCCACCTCTTGCCTCTTCAGCTGGATCCGGAGCTGCTAAGCTGACTCCGGTGTCCGAGGCCCCCGTTCTTCATTCGGACAGCAAGCTCATACCAATGACTTCGGCTGCAGCTTTGGCGTTTGCCAGGCCTCCCGAGTCCTTCAGTCTTGCAGGTAAATCTTCCAGTCGTAAGCATGTGAAGAAACAGGCTCCAGTTTCCTCTCATTCCCCTCATTCTCAAATGGTTAAAATGGCTGATGACCTTTTGACTCTTATTAAGGGTTCACAGCCTCCTCCTTCAAAAAGAGAGGTAGCTGAGGCTTTGTCTTATTCAGGTTCTGTTACTTCTAGCATTTCTGTTGATGAAGAGGAAGTTTCTCAGGCTTTCTCTCCTTTTGAGGATTCAGATGCAGAGGAGTCCATCCCTTCTGCTTCTCCTCCAGAAGATTTCTCTTTTGGTGATACTTTAAATACCCTCAGAGAAAATTTTAAATGGGAAAGTCATGATTACCCCCTTTCTAAGAAAAGAATTAGGGAGTTTTTGGATTTGCCTCAGCATAAGCCTTTGGCTAGTCCGCCTGTGTTGGAAGGGGTTGATGTTTTTCTGGAAAATTCCTTGACTCCATATTCGGTTCCTCCTGCTCCCAGGAAATCTGAGAGGCACTATAGAGTCCCTGATTCTCATTTGTTTCTTTTCAGGAATCCGTTGGCTGATCCAGAGGTTATTTCTCAAGGCCCTAAAGGAGTTAAAGCCACTGTTACTAAAAATCCTCTTCCTTTTGACAGGGTATCTAGGAAACCTATATAGGTGGGGTAAAAAGGTTTATACCTCTGCCACGCTTGCTATTAGGTCTACTAATTATCTTTTTCATATGCTGAAGTACCAGCAGCACACCTTGGAAGCTGTTAAGTCTAGGATAGCAAGTGCGCCTCTGTTGGCTGAGAGTAAGAATATGCAGGATTTGCTGAATTCTGCCAGTCTTGTCAATAAACATTCATTACATTGTGGTTTTGACATTCTAGAAGCCTCCTGTAGGGCTACAGCTACTGGCTCTGTTATTAGAAGGCATGCTTGGCTCATTGGCAGCAAAGCAGAGGAAGTGCTCAACAAGATGGAAGACAAGGCCAAGTCTATGCAGACAGTTAAAGACTTTCTGCAAATTCAGCCTCCTCACTTTAGCAGGAATTGCCCTTCTAAGAGTTGGACGTTCCCTGATACCAGCAGACAACCGTTTTAGGACTAGAGGTTACAAATCTTCTAGGGGACAGGTGGCTACCCCTCAAAGGTCTAAGCGTTGGCAGGCTTCTTCTTCCAAGGCGGGAAGTTCTAAGCCTGCATCTCGGTCTAAACATTCTCAATGACTCTGTCCAACTTCTGCCTGTTCTTGCCTGCCCGGAGAGTCCTTTAGGGGGAAGGTTGGCCCTTTTTGCAAATGTCTGGGCCACCATCACTGATGACAAATGGGTACTCAGAACTGTATCCCTTGGACACAGGTTTTCTTTCCACACCTTTCCAGTACCCAAAGGATTCCTGGACACTCCTCCAAACCAAAGGGCAGAAGTAGAAAAGCAAATTTTGTCTCTGTTACATCTGGGAGCAATAGAATCAGTTCCTGCTCAGCAGGTAGGCCAGGGTTTCTATTCCAGACTTTTCCTAGTTCCAAAAAAAGAAGGCACCTGGCGTCCTATCCTAGCTCTATCCATCCTGAACTCTTTCTTGATAATTCCAAAGTTTAAAATGCTCACTCTGCATCAGTTGCTGCCAATGTTAGAAAAGGATTCCTGGCTGGCAACGTTGGATCTCAAAGAAACTTATCTGCACATCTCTATCAGGGAAAGTTGCAGGCAATACCTTCATTTCAGGGTGGACAAGCAACATTATCAATTCTCTGCACTGCCCTTTGGCTTATCTACTGCTCCAAGAGTTTTCACAAAGTGCCTGGCTCCAGTCATTGCTTTTTGCAGGCAGAAGAATATTCAGATTTATCTATACTTGGACAACTGTCTAATTCAAGCAAATTTTCAGGAACAGCTGTTAAAGGATTTAGAATTTGTAAAGACTCTTCTCTCTTCCCTTGGTTACACTCTCCATGAGGAAAAATCAAAAATGGTGCCATCCAAAGAGAGAACATTCCTGGGAGCGAGTCCGAATACAGCCGCACAGATGATATATCTCACCCAGGAGAAGCAGACAACTTTTTCAGTTTACTCCCTGCAAGGAAATACCTGCAAGCTCAGAGATTCATGGCCTCTTGCATTCTCGTGATTCCATATGCAAGACTGCATATGAGGAAATTGCAATGGTACCTCAAGAACATTTGGTGTCAACACACACAGGACCTGGATGTGATAATTCCTCTGCTTCCATATCTGCAGACAGAGTTTCTATGGTGGGCAACAGCCTATCTACAGAACAAAGGCATGCCTTTTTGCCCACCCCTTGCCACTCAAGTTCTTACCACAGACGCATCGGACTACGCCTGGGGAGCTCACCTGGATGGTCAGATGCATACAGGGAAGTTGGAATGCCCAGCAGACGCACCTGCACATAAATTTAAAGGAGTTGATGGCAGTCCAGCAGGCCTTACTAGCTTTCAAGCATCTTCTTTCTCCAGGGGACCCTGCTTGTCAGGACACACAACACCACAGTCATGTGGTACATCAACAAGCAGGGAGGGGGACTCATTCTTACCTCCTGTGCAGACAGAGCATGTCTTTGGTCCATGGCAGCATCCCTGGGCCTGCATCTCCTAGCTCAGTTTCTTCCAGGAAGGCTCAATGTTTTGCCAGACCAGTTGAGCAGACAGACCCTGGATCCTCAAGTGGCAGCTGAACAGAACAGTTTTTTACAGCATCATTCAACGTTGGGGCACTTCTCAAGTGGATCTTTTCTCCTCTCCAGACAACCATCTTCTACCTCTTTTTTGCACCAGACAGCATCACAGCAGAGCCAGGAAAGTGGATGCTCTGTCCTTCCCTTGGATGCTGCTGTCAGTTTATGCCTTCCCTCCTCTTCCCAGAGTATTATTGAAGATCAGGGATGAACGACCAAGGACTATTCTCATAGCTCCGGACTGGCCCAGACAGCATTGGTATCCACTTCTTCGCAGTCTCTCCCAACTTCCTCCTTGGCATCTTCCACTGAAGTCAGATATTTTGGTTCAGGAAGGGGGAAACATTCTACATCCTCATCTTCAGTCTCTCCATTTGGCAGCATGGCTCATTGTATGACTCCATCCTTTTCCTCTTCCCTTTCCCAGCAGGTGGTTGTCGTGCTGAGGGAGGCCAGGAAGCCTAGCACTAGAAAGTCTTATGCTGGCAAATGGGAAAGATTCTCTCATTTGGATGCAGGCTAGAGGGGAATCTTCTTCTCAGCCTACCCTTCCTCTGATCCTGGAATTACCTGGCTGATTTGCTTCAGGGTGGTCTTTCTTTTTCCCTGTCAGGATCCATGCTTCAGCCATTTCTTCTCATTGTTCTTTTGAGCAACCCATTTTCTCTCATCCCCTGATGAAAATGTTTCCCAGAGGTGCTTGCAACTTAAAACCTCCCAGAAGGGCGCCTACTCCAGTCTGGGATTAATTTTGTTCTAGCGAAACTCACTCTTCCTCCTTTTGAGCCAGCTGCCACTGCAGATTTAAAGTTTCTCTCATGGAAGACTGCCTTCCTCTTGGCTATAACTTCAGCAAGGAGGGTTTCGGAACTGCATGCTTTGATGGCTGTAGAGCCTTTTCTTATTTTCCATGCAGATAGGGTATCCCTGAGAACCAGACCCTCTTTTATGCCTAAGGTGGTTTCTAGCCTGACTCTTAATCAGTTCATACACCTTCCTACCTTCTTTCCTAATCCTCGAAATAGAGGTGAAAGAATCCTACATTCTCTTGATGTGCATAGACAGCTCAGGTTTTACCTGGACAGGACTACTTCGGAAATCAACACAGTGATTGGTCAGTTTTGCCCCTGGAGCCCAGGGCAAGGCTATTTCTAAGCAAACCATTTCTAAATGGATTGCACATTGTAGTACTTTTTGTTATTCCTTTCATGGCAAGGTTCCTCCTCAAGGGGTTAGGACCCACTCACCTAGAGCAGCTTCCACTTCTGCAGCCTTTTTAAAGGGGTGTCCCTACTAAAGACATTTTGGAGGCTGCCACATGGTCTTCTGTTCACACTTTCACAAAGCGTTATAATTTGCCTGTTTTCAAGAGACAGAGCAGGGTTTGACACTGCTGTTCTGCAGGGCATTATCTCCAATCCTTGATTCTGTTGGTTCCTCCTCCCTTTTCGCTGGGCTTTGGTAATCAACCCATTGGTTAGGACTGCAACAGTGAAACATGAACATAGTACAGTTGTGTACACTTACCATAAATGTAGATGTTTGAGTGTATTCACTGTTGCAGTCCTGGTTTCCCTCCCTCCTTCCCCCTTTTCCTAAGGTACAGGCTAAATTTGGTATTTGCCAAAATGGCTTTTGGTTTAAGCCTTGTTTTCTGGGGGCTTCTGACTGTTATGGCAAGAAAAACTGAGGAAGTGATGTGGCTGCCTCCTTTTGTATCGGACGCCCTGACGTCCTTTACAACCGACGACAGCCAATGTCATTTTTACTTACCTTTGGTATTCTGGCTGATCGAGGGCTACCGGGAGCCGGATAACCACATTGGTTAGGACTGCAACAGTGAATACACTCGAACATCTACATTTATGGTAAGTGTACACAGATGTACTTTCTTACAACTATTACAAGCCAGATATTGTCATTGTTCAAAAAGCTTATGTTTTCTAGTCAACTGATCAAAAAATTAATAATTATTATTTTTCCAATTGCTTTCACAAATGAGTATTTGATATCTTTTGATAAGAAAATGCTAGAGTTTGAGGGGCAATCTATTATATTGGAATCAGTTTCTTTCAGCTAACAAAATAAACACTGCAGACTATTTGATTGCCAGCTATAGTTTACAGAATTGTAATTGAACAGGCATCCAAACTTGTAAGGAATTCATACATACCAAGCTCATATCTTTAATAGAGGCATACATGAGTACCCCAAATCTTAGATTTCATCTCAACCATTATTAATGGCACACTTAAGAACACCTCTTATATATCTATAATTTATGTAAGATGGTAAAGCAGATATTTATTTTTGGAATTATTCTAATAAAGTAAATAGCCAAGTGTTCTCAGCAAAGGATAAAAAACTTTGTTTACAGTTGTTGAAAGGGTCCATATCTTCCCTGTTTTGGCGAGTATACACATGGAAATTCTTGCACAGACATTTTCTTACATCACACAGATTAGCAATAATATACAAGAAAGATTAAGTAAAATGCTGGAGATGTGGACATCTTGATGCTGACTGGACACACATGGTTGTTAATTGTAAAGCAATCTCTCCCTTTTGGTTAGATTAATATTTTTGTAAATTTTCATGGAACGGAAACTGTATAATTTCCGTTTCTCTTTTTCTTTTTAATTTTCCTATTCCTGAAGTCATTCCTAAAAAACAAATGTTTTTACTGTTGTCAATTCTTTCTATAGCAAGGAAAATTGTTGCTAAATATTGGAAATCTCAATCTACTCCCATCTTTAAAATTGAATTTGATCACCTAGGAGAGTCTGTAGAAATGAGATTCCTACTACAAAAATGAGAATGAATAACACAACCCATCATTTAATTGCTTGGACAAACTTTTTAACCATGTATAAAAATACCAAGTGTTTTTCCTATGTATACCATTTTCTTTGTTATGGACACTATATATAGTTTATTCTGTATTATTTCTATTACATTATTAAATTATTGTTTTCTAAAAATGAAAAAAAAAAAGAAAGCAACAAAACCACAAACTGAAGTAAAAGCCACAAAAGCTCAGCAGCTTACAAACCCTGGTATTTTCAGAACAAGTTGCCAGTCTCCAAAAAATGCTGTATAATAGGACTGTTAAAAACCTCTCTAATAAAAAAAATTGTTAAAATAAACGCTTTCATTTTGCTTCACCACAAAACCTCATTAGATAAATCCAAGGAAGTAGGGCCAAGAATTATCACTCAATAGCAGCCAATCAAATGCCAAAACTGAGCCAGCGCCCCTTTAAAAGCAGACTTGCATTATCTTCTTAAAGCCTTTACTTTTAACAGATTGGAAATGGAAATACATTCATTTAATCCCTGGCCAAACAGCTTGAAACACCAGCTGCCAGAATACTTTTTTGTTTGTTTTCGAAATAAGTGCCACGGGCCTCCTCTAGCCCCTTGGTGCATCTGCTCGACAACCACAAAATAAAATAGTGGTTTCACAGGCACTTGTCATTTCTGCATCTGAAAATTTCCCTGGTTCAAATTTCTCCACCACTTCCTTAATGTTATGTATGTGGTATACCTCATGTCTTCTTCAGATCTTTTTTGCTACTGAACAACTTGCATTGTGAAAAACTATGCTTCTCCTCGTGGTTTTGGTTATTTATTATTGAAAAGTTTACATCAGAAACTCTTCCTTAATTGATTACTTGCCTTCCAACATTCCCTGCAGGGCAGATCTTTAATTTTTGAGAGAATTTCCTGTGGAAAATTTAGCTCTGCCTCCCCTGCTCTAGTGGCATCTAGGCTCACCATTTTGTTTTAGGTAAAGCAGGCTCTTGGGAGGTTTTATTTTTCTCATTTTTGTTGGTTAGTTTCCTTTCTAAATATTCTGGATAACCTCAGCTATTCTCTTTAGCACTTGTCCTGTTGTGTTTGGCTCTGTGCACTGTTTTCTTTGCTGACAAGCTAGATCAGCTGTTACGCAACATAAAACCCCTGCCCAAGACACAGGTATTGTTGTGTAGTGTGTTTTATGTCCTCATTTGCAAGAAGAGTTATAAAATATATACATTTTTTGAGATGAGGGCTGTAATGGCTAGACAAAACAAGGTAATTCTGAAGAAGTTCCTCCCTACATCTGACGGACCACACTCGGCGGGGGGGGCGTAAATGTGATAGGAAAATACAATTTAGATATTATTCCAGAGTCTCCATGTTCCTCACAACATACAAAGGAAAGACACTCATTGACCAGTCAATACCGAGTGCATTTGAGGCAGGAGTCTGTCAGACCAGAATGTTTGTATTGGTAGAGGTAACAACAAAAAATAAACACTGGAGTATTTCTTCAGTGTCTAAACCTGAACAAACCAAGTTTCTTCCCTGTAGGCCATCATCTGCCTTTTTGGTGTGGTCATGTCCTTCCCTCCATAATTCCCCGATTTCAGTGAACTTGAGAAGGTAATGTGGCCAGTGGTTAAGTCCTGAATAGAGATGTCTACTGCTTCTCCGTTTGGTTCTGAGAGAAAGCTTATTTCCTCCTATCTCCGTGCCTTCTCACGAATCCCCTGATGTTCTTGATCTTTCACTGTTGCAGTCATCACATTTGGGTTATCCCTGCCAGGGTAGCCCTCGGCCGGCCCGAATACCAGAGGCTTAGTATTTCTGCATCGGTTGCTGTTGCTTCAGGACTGATGTCAGGTCATCAGTAGTATAAAGTAAGGCAGCCGACGCCATCATATCAGTATTTCTTGCCTTGGATCCCAAAGCAGAAGCAGTTCGCATGAGTGCCGGTCGGCCGCTACCGGAGTTTCGTCTTCCGAGCTGAAGCTGAAGTCTTCTAAAGCTAAGTACCCCATTGGAGATCCTTTTTTCTTGCCCTAACCGATGTTAGAAAAAGTTAACAATTGTCTCACCTGTGGACAGCAGATACCACACCGAGACTTATATTCTTACTGCATCACTTGATTAGGCCCAGACCACGATGTCTCTCGCTGTCGCTTTTGTGCTTGGTTTAATGTCAGAACTGTACGTCGTCCGGGCCTTCATTGTAGCTAGATGTTTTCACTTACAATACTCAAATTTCGATATGGCTTTGGTAAGCCATCCAACAGCAGATCTTCTGAGGAAACGTAAGGATAAAGACAGAGACAGACCGCACAGGTCCAAACCTACCAACGACGCTTCCTTTAAGCTAGTCATCAGTTCTCCGGTCCTCAGAGGTGCTTTCGCAGCCCCGATGCCTGCTTCTGTGGATTCGCAGGCCATTACTGAGACCCTTTCAAAGTCTGGTATGCTGCAGAACTCTTCTTCGACTAAGGATCCTGTGGTTGTCTTTACCTTGGATGGGGTCCAGAGCCACTGAGCAGGCACCGGCTTTCAAGGAAGTACTTCGCACTACCGATTCTTGACACAAACTGACGACTTTCGCGTCTGCTGTTCTTTCAAAAACTACCAAGTTTCTAAGGCCCAGGCTACGAACCACTCCCAAGAAACTGACAACCCAATCTCAACACACCTGCTTCCTTGCCTCGGTCTCAAATGCTTAAAATGGCGGAAGACCTTATAGTACTGATCAGGAGAAGCCAAGCTACCCCTTCCAAAAGAGAGATCTGTCCCCAGTAGTTTTATCTGAACAGGAGTCTGATGACTCTGATGCATCTGAATATGAAGACATGCAACCACTCTCCTTACGAGGATTCTGATGCAGAGGAATCCATTCCTTCAGGCTCTCTACCCAAGGACTTTTCCTTTGGGGAAACCCTTCATACTTTAAGGGAGCATTTCCAATGGCAATGTCAAGACTATCCACAGTCTAAAAAGAGACTCAGAGAATTCTTAGATCTTCCACAGCACAGACCCCTGGCCATTCCCCCTGTCCTGGATGGTTGTAGATGATGTTTTCATGGAATCTAGTTCGACTCCTGACACCCTCCCTCCTGCTCTCAGAAAACCTGATAGGTATTAGAGAGTCCCTGACTCTCACAAATTTCTTTTCAAAAATCCTACTGCTGACCCAGAGGTTATTTCTCAAGGGCCTAAAGGAATTAAAGCAACTTCTGCTAAGAATCCCACCCCCTCAGATAGGGATTCCCGAGCACTAGACAGATTGGGTAAAAAAGTATACACCTCTGCTACTGTTGCAATCAGAGCACTAAATTCAGTTCCATATGCTAAAATTTCAGCAACATACCATGGAACTCCTCAAACAAAAATATCATCCTTTCCTGCTTGTGTAGAAAATAGAGTTACAAGAGTTGATGCATTCTGCAAGTCAAGTAATTAAGCACACCTTACACTGTGGTTTTGACACCATAGAAGCTTCTTGCAGGGCAGCAGTCACTGGTTCTGTCCTTAGAAGACATGCTTGGCTTAAGGAGCAGCCCTTGCCAGACCATGTCAAATCTAAATTATTGAATGCAGCCTTGCACAAAGACAACTTATTTGGCACCAAGGCAGAGGAGGTCTTAAAGGTGGAAGCAAAAGCTAAATCTATGCAGACAGTTAAGGATTTCCTACAGGTCCAGCCACACAGGTTCAGTAGGCATTGGCCCTCCAAGCACTGGTCCTTTCCTGCCCCCTCCAGGTTAGTTCAGCCCAGACCCCGGGGAAGCAGACCTCCCAGACAACATCCACAGGGAATGCAGAGATCAAAGCAATGGAGTTCCTCCATTTGAAAACCAGGGAGTGCAAAGCCACCCCCTCATGGTAAGAACTCATAGTGACTTCCACCACCAGCCCCTCCCTCTGCCCACCTGCACTTGCCCGTAGGAGGAAAACTCTCCTTCCACGCAAGTACCTGGGCCACCATTATCAGTGACTGCTGGGTCCTCAACGTAGTGTCCCAGGCATACAAATTTTCTTTCCACACTCTCCCAACCCCAAAAGGGTTCCCAGATCTTCCTCCAAACCAGTGGGCAGAGGTGAAAAAGCAAGTCCTTTCCCTGCCCTCTATGAGGACAGTAGAGCACGTTCCTGCAGAACAGATAGGCCAAGGTTTCTACTCCAGACTTTTCCTGGTACCCAGAAAAGAGGGCACCTGGCACCCCATCCTCGATCTATCCATTCTAAACACCTTCCTGGTGATACCAAAATTCAAAATGCACACCCTCCAGCAACTACTACCTATGCTCTCCAAGAATGCTTGGCTAGCCACCCTAGACCTAAAAGAGGCCTATCTCCACATTCCTGTCAGGGAATCATGCAGGAAATATCTACATTTCAGGGCAGGATCACTGCACTTTCAGTTCTCTGCACTTCCCTTTGGCTTATCTACTGTTCCCAGAGTTTTCACAAAATGTCCGTCTCCCACCATTGCCTTTTGCAGACAAGAAGTATACAAATTTACCCATACTTAGACGACTGCCTAATTCAGGCAGTCAGTCAGGAAAAGCTGCACATGCACCTGGCCTTTTTAAAGTCCCTACTGACCTCCCTGGGGTACACTGTCAACGAAAAGAAATCCAAACTATTACCCACCCAAAGGATTATATTCCTGGGAGCAAGCCTAGACATAACATCCCAGATGGCATTCCTTACACCAGAAAAGCAAACTTACCTGACAGCCTACTTCCTCTCAACTAGCCACCAGACCTCAGTTATCCGCAAGGAAATTCCTGCAAGCTCTGGGATTCATGGCATCTTGCATTCTACTCATTCCATATGCCAGACTGCATATGAGGAAACTTCATTGGTACCTAAAAAGCCTTTAGTGTCAACAGTCTCAAGACCTGGAAACTCTTATACCAATGATACCTTGCCTGAGAAAAGATTCTCTTTGGTGGGCAGCAGCATGCTCCCACAACAAGGGACTACCTTTCTCTCCACCCCCCGCCACTCAGACCCTCACCACAGATGCATCAGACTATGCCTGGAGTGCACACCTGAATGGCAGGTGCATACAGGTCCAGTGGAGCCCACAGCAAATACATCTGCACATCAACCAAAAAGAGATGTTAGCTGTCCAGCATGCATTGACAGCTTTCAGGCCCCTTCTCTCCCCAGGTGCTCTCCTGATCAAAACAGACAACACCAGTGATGTGGTATATCAACAAGCAGGGAGGGACTCACTCCTACCCTCTATGCAGGCTGGCCATGACCCTATGGCACACAGCCTCAGCCATGCAACGACACCTGTTAGCACAATTCCTGCCTGGCTCTCTAAACGCTCTGGCAGACAACTTAAGCAGAAATCTTTTGGACCCACATGAGTGGCTGCTAGACCTAAGAATCTTCACCCTAATAGCTCAGAAATTGGGCACCCCGAAGGTCGACCGCTTTGCTTCCCACTCCAACCATCAGCTCACCAAGTTCTGCACCAGGGAGCCTCACTGCAGGGCCTGGGAAGTGGATGCCCTATCCTTCCCTGGGTCTTTGCATTTCCCCCACTACCTCTCATTACCAGGGTACTGCTCAAAGTAAGGGAGGAAAAACCAAGGACATTTCTGATTGCTCCAGATTGGCCTCGTCAGCACTGGTACCCACTGCTGCACAGCCTGTCCCCACTGCCACCATGGCATCTCCCTCAGACCCCTACCCTCCTGACCCAGAGGAAAGGAGAATTCATGCATCCCCAATTGCAGACCCTCAATTTGGCAGCCTTGCTTATTCCCTGACCACTGATGAAGCTGCCAGTTTCAGTAAACAGGTTCTAGATGTTATACATGAGGCTAGATGCCCTAGCACTAGAACGTTTTATGCTGACAAATGGAAAAGGTTCTGCACCTGGATTCAGGCTAAGGGAGCTGATACGGCACAGCCCTCCATACCTCTCATCCTGGATTACCTAGCTGACCTGCTACACAGTGGTCTCTCCTTTTCCTTTATTAAAATTCATGCCTCTGCTATCTCTGCCCATTTCAACACTGAGCACCCATTTTCTCACACACACTGATCAAACCATTCCTAAGAGAGGATAGCAACCTGAGGCCATCCAGAAGAGCACCTGCTCCAGCTTGGGACCTAAACTTTGTGTTGGAAAAGCTCACCCTGCCCCCCTTTGAACCAGCATCTTCAGCAGAATTAAAGTTTCTCTCCTGGAAGACAGCGTTGCTTCTGGCCATCACTTCAGCCAGAAGAGTATCCGAACTACAAGCACTCATGGCTGTAGAGCCCTTCATCATCTTCCATAATGACAGGGTGTCCCTCAGGACTAACCCATCCTTCATGCCCAAGGTGGTGTCCAGTGTGGCTCTCAACCAATCCATTCATCTGCCCACCTCCTTTCCCTAACCTACAAAACAAGGGGGAAAGGATTCTTCACTCTCTAGATGTGCACAGACAGCTCAGATTCTAGCTGGACAGGACTAAATCCTTCAGAAAGTCTGATCAATTGCTGGTTAGCTTTGCTACAGGGGCAGAAGGCAAAGCCATATCCAAGCAAACCATTTCCAAATGGATAGCACACTGCATCCATTTCTGCTACAAACACCATGGAAAGCCTCCCCCCAAGGGGGTCAGGACACACTCCAACAGAGCAGCTTTCCTAAGAGGAGCCCCCACCAGGGCCATCCTGGAGGCTGCCACCTGAACATCTGTTCACAATTTTACCAAGCATTACGACCTGCCTCTCTTCTCCAAATCCAGGGCAGGGTTTGCCTCTGCAGTCTTGCAGGGCATCCTAATCAGCCCCTATTTTCCTTGACTGCCTCGACCCACTTCCTCAGCTTTGGGAATCTACGCAAATGTGATGACTGTAACAGTGAAACACTAAGAACATAGTAAAGTTGCGTACACTTACCATAAATGTAGATGTTCCAGTGTATTCACCGTTGCAGTCCTGGTTTCCCTCCCTCCATCACTCTTTATTCTCTTTCTTTCCTTACAAGGGACATATTGGTATTTATTTTCCACTGTTGGGGTTCTTCCACCAGAACCTGGCCTCCTACTTTGGGAGCTCTTGACAAGGCAAGAAAAACTGAAGTAATGGCGTCGGCTGCCTTACTTTATACTACTGACGACCTGACATCAGACCTCAAGAGACAGCAACCGATGCAGAAATACTAAGCCTCTGGTATTCGGGACGGCCGAGGGCTACCCTGGCAGGGATAACTCAAATGTGATGACTGCAACAGTGAATACACTCGAACATCTACATTTATGGTTAAGTACACAACTGTACTTTTTAGAGCAAGAGAAGAAGCACATAATATTATGGCAGTAGGGGAGTTTTTTTCCCCATGTAGTTTTCAAATTCCACACTGACAAGTGAATGTGGCAGCTTGTCCCAGTGGTTGAAGTAGATGAGCTTGGATCAAATGTGTTTCAATGGTATTACAGAAAGTATATAAATTTTGTTTCTCTGTGACCCACTGTCTGGCTCCAGTTAAGGTTTCTTCTAAAAGATCTGTTTAATGTAAGGAAAAGTAGACATTACTCAGCCCCACCATTTAGACCAAACCTCTTCCTTCCAAGTTTGAGATGTTAAGGCTGAAAAGCAGCATCTAAATGTAACCACTGGCATAGTTTGGCTAGCAAAAGTAAGGAGCTTGATGACATGGAGGAGAAGTCACTGTAACGGATGACATGGAGGAGACAAATGTAAGTTGATCACCATTATAGTGATCGAGTCAGCCATAGGGTGAGCTTTTTACAGTGAAGACTAAATGTTTTCTTCCCATCCTTCTTTGCAGAGATTTCCAGCATTATGCAGTTGCAGATTGATAGGTTGGTGGCTACTATTAAACATCTAGAAAATAGGACTGTCCTCTGTTGCCTGATCTTCCCCCAACCTCAGACTCCTAGGGTCAAAGTAACTCTGTTCACTCTGACTGTTGCCTTTTCATGAGGACTAGAATGAGCATCAGTGCCCATCTGCATCAGCTTTCACCATGTGTCATTCATTGCTTGCTCACTTTTCCAGCACACCACCATACACCAAACCAGTGTTATTTCGACTAGAATCACTTTACCTGGTTTGTGGATATTGGATGCAAGATAGGAGCAGTATCCATGTTTCATATAATCATCCCACAGGCCCTAATCTTACTGAAGACTTGCTAGCTGCTGTCAGCATTCCACACACACTATTCCATTGTTAATGTGTCATGCTGCCATCAGTGGTGCAGGTTTCTTTTATTTGTTTTACATTTGTTAACTTATTCAAGCCTAAAATGCCTTTTTTTTTAATGTATTTTCAGTTCACACCCATAGCTCCTTACGGCATTCACTCTTTTTTTTTTTTTTTTTGTCTTGCTGCTTTAACAAATCAACTTAACAGCTAATATTAGGCAGTATTAGAAAGTGCAAGGAGTTATCAAAGTGACAATGAGATTGTCAATCTAGGATGTGTTGCAGTATAGACATTAATCACTGTTTTTCATATATTATTCATATTGTTGTATTTGTATTCATATTTTCATAGCTAAGCGCCCGATATGTTATTGAGAGGTATGATGTGATATGCCATGGTGGGAGATGGGGAAATTCATTATCAATGTTTTATATCATGCTATACATGAGATATTGCAAGTCGTTTGTTAGTAATTTTGGAAACATTATTTCCATATGTACTTCATACTTCAAAAACCAAGTGACTTGCAAGCCGTTGCATGACATCAGGTGAAACGTTCAGATGGTGATCAGGAAAACTGTCTTGATATTTGCACTGTAAGTTGCACATCTTGAGAGATATTCAGTGTTGTTTGTATTGCCAAGTCTACAATTAAGCATATGTTTTCATATTTCTGTCACTGTTTCAGTAAACATGCACTCGGAGAGGTATTTCTTGCTGCCATGTGAAATCTTATGTCTGGTTAAGAGTACAAAACACAAATCCAAAAGTAGCTGGGGATGAAGCTCTCCCAAAAAAGCAAAATGCAGTAACAGAAGTCTAAACTGGGAGTCAACAAACACGGCTCTCTTAATATTAAATAAAAGACAAAACTTTTATTCAGGTACAAATTAGTGAGCGCTTTCGTGCCTCCTGGCACTTCAGACAATACAAACACTGCAAAAATTTCAATAAAAAGGGGTTGCCTCACCCACATTATTTCACAGCAACCGATCATGTATCTACAGCAATTAAAATTCACCTGCTGACAATCAACAAATGTAATGTGAAGGCAAAGACTTCATATATCAGCTAGCTTAGAAAATCCTTACATACAAAATACAAAAAACTAATTTGTACCTGAATAAAAGTTGGCTTTTATTTAATATTAAGAGAGCCATGTTTGTTTACTCCCAGTTTGGACTTTCTGTTATGTCTGGTTAACTAAAATGTTCTCATCATGTATGTACAGGTTACACAGTTTCCAAGATATGAGAATTTGTTAGTGAAAGTTTAGCAAAAAATATAATTTGGGTTTGTGTACATTATGATAGTGTTTATGGAAAGACTATGAATGCACTAAATTATCAATGTAAAGAATACGTCTTACTGATAACATTACTATTTGTGCAGTTTTAATAGCTTTTACACAATATTTACATTTATCTGACTTGGGCTTTTTAAGTTTACTTTTCAGAAAACGCTCAGGAATGCTAGCTGTATGGGCTGCTAAAGGTATGACATTCCACACCACATTGTTACCGAGTTATTCGGGTAGGTGCATTGGAACAAAGACCCTTTTCAAACATGACCCAGGCCATATGGCCACAGAAGGCAATATTATAGAGTACATTTCTCAAGTACTACTATATACCCTTATTTCAGAAATAAATTAAGTATGTAGATTGCAACAATAAATGTATAAGATAAAATTGTTTTTATAAATACAAATTCTTCTTCTTTTGGCTTTTCCCAGTTAGTCACCACAGTGGATCGCCTGACCCGCTCATAATTGACAGTGGAGTTTTACGGTGTCGAGTTGCCAGCACAACCTTCCACAGAAAGCACAAACATGCATGCACTCACACCTAGGGCCAATTTAGAGTGTCCAATCCACCTACAGTATGTCTTTGGGATGTGGGAGGAAACCGGAGCACCCAGAGGAAACCCACACGACCACAGAGAGGACATGCAGACTCCGCACAGAAGGCACCCCAGCCGAGAATCGAACCGGAGAACCTCTTACTGTGAGGTGGCAATGCTAACCACTGCACCACCGTGGCTGCCCTTTATAAGTACAAATTCTGTCATAATATTCCTAGTAGGTTTTCTTCTCCACTCTCACTCTAACTGCATATTTTTCTTCTTTGTTTCTCTAATTTGCCTTCAGTAATTTATAAGTAAAAATTATTGAAGGCAAATTAGAGAAACAAAGAAGAAAAATATGCAGTTAGAGAGAGTGGAGAAGAAAACCTACTAGGAATACTATGAGAGAAAGGAATTCTGGTTAGTAATAGGAGAGATAAGTATGGAGTAGAAATGAGTAAGTCAAATCGAAGGTGTTTTTGATTACAAATATTTCTTTGAGGGAGTACTGAAATGTAGTAAAGCTGTGTGTGTGTGTGTGGAAAGAATTGTAACAATGCTAAAATAGATGATGGGGGTAATGGAGATGTGCTATAGAGTGGATTGCCATTGAAAGCAAGCTGTAGAGTTCAGTGCTAGTGGACCTATTGCTACTAACACTGGCTGTACATGCAGTGGGACTTTACCAACCTTGAAGCCACTAATAAATCTGCCACAGATAGTACCAGTTGCAGAGCAGCACATGTTTGTACCAGCACCTTGTCAGTAATAGCAATGCTTAGTCGTCATTTGTCTACTTGAGTCCCACAAATCATGTGGTCTCGTTGCACCAACAGTTCTTGAGTCTGCCTCCAGTTTGTGTGCCAACATTTCACCCCCACCCCCCCCTGACTCAGCCAGCATTTAACACACCTCTTCTAGCACCAGCACAGCACTTAACCTCTTCTGCACAGTCTATGAAAGACAAGCTTCCATTGATGCAGCAGTTACAGTTCAAAGTTATAGGTCATGCTTCAGTGATCCTATCAACAGTGACAGGCATTTTTTTCTCTGTCTTGGTAACCAGCTAATACACGTGAGGCTTCAAACACAGGTGACTGCATCCCGATGCCTCATCCTCACTTATGACTACTACCTTTAATCTCCATAAAGGCTTTGTTGGGCCAGACATTCCCTCCATCAGCATCAACACAGTTGGTCAACCAGCAGTACAAACTCCATTATCTGTTCCTTCAGGCACACTCCGAGGCTAGATGTTCACCTGACCGATAATGTTATGGAAGGTGCCACAAAAGCAGCAGGAGCCTGCATTGCTGTTCATAGGGAGATACTAGGCTATTGGTCCAGAGGCCCTTATAAGCCTAGCCGAGAACTTTACCCATGTTGTTCATTGTTGTCTGTAGTTACACCTCCTCGCATTCCCTGAAGAGATGAAAGCATCCTTGTTGATGCATCTTTTAAACACCACCTTTATTTTGGGCCCAAGATTAGCAAACACCTGAAGGTAGTGCAAGGGACATTACAAACCCTTTCTTCTGCTAGGGTTAAATGTTTCTTTTCCCATTGCACTCTGTTCCATTATATCACTGATTACTTTGGGTTCAGTAGAACCCTCAGCCACAACAGGATGCTGGTGGGAAGAGAAGTCTCTCCGCTTATTTCATCACAGCCACTTGTCTAGACATTGAGGTGGTAGGTGCCTCCTAGTAAGGGGGGGCAGCAGCAAACTGTTTGCAACTTCAAAATGGACCACAGTGATTCTAATTCTGTGGCTGTTTGCTTTCAACCAAGTGATAGTCAAAAGTGCATCTCTTGCTCCTGACTCAGCGGAGACCTGTCATAAGAGCCAGGTGGATAGGGAAGGTAGTCTAATCCCAGGCTGTAAAGCATACCCTTGTCTGATGTTACTCCCCTTTAAAAAAAACTGAAAAGGATGAGGATGCAAAACCTCCAGCAAAAGAGCCATCCAGATGGTTCTCGCAGAGAAATAGACTTGAACAGTACTCCAGATTCCATTACTACCAAAGAGGTCACAGGTCCCCTTGAGGTTCATCAGCTTGAACCTCTTCATTGCCAAAAACTCCTGTTGTATGATCATCCTTCATTGGGTCCCAGTTGTAAGAGATGTAGAAGTGCAGACCTAACATCTGTGTAAAGTTAAGTGAGATTACAGGCAAATAAAATGATGGTGCTCATCCATCATTAAATAAAATTAATTTGACTGAAAACTAAAGAGGCATTGATTCTTTAGTTTTACTTCATGGTAGCAGTGGCAGAGTACAAGGAGGTGTCCTTCAATATCACTGTTGCATATTGTTTATACAGGGCATGTTCTGCCAAGGATAGTCTAACGTCTGGTCAGTATACCAAAGTCTTTAGGTCTTACAAGTGCCATATGTCTCACACATGCTCCCCACACACACCATAGGACATAAAGGTGACATACAGGCTAAACACTTAGAACTTCTTTGTCACCAGTCGAATGTCATTAATGAATGCCAGTCTGAACACCTTTCTGCTGTGCTGATTATCAAGCCGATGTCAGATGTGTCCTGTTAGGATTTCTTCTTTCCTTTTTTAAATTTTGTTTGGCAATTGTGTTCACATCATCCAGAAAGGGAAAATATCAGTGAGAGAGGCAGATGTCCCATAGACCAGTGTCTTTTTTGCTTGGGTGCTTCCCATGACCATATGCAGTGTTCTATTTGTCCAGCATTTGTGCCCAAAATGTCCAATAGAGACCATCACGAGTGTCTTTTTTGCTTGGGTGCTTCCCATGACTATATGCAGTGCTCTATTTGTCCAGCATTTGTGCCCAAAACTGTACATAGTAATTTATCCTTCTTGTCCATATATCTTGAGAATCAATGACTTGAGCTGTTGGCTCAGGGTATTATGACAGAATCCTCTTGTCCTGAGGGCTAGCCGTCTACCAAGAAGAAGGCCAAAAAGATGAGGTGTAATCCACTTGCTGTCCAGCCTCTTCCAGGGTTCTCTCTAGGAGCTGGTGAAAGCTCTGAAAACCATGCAGTGCTTGCCTCTGATGCCTCTGCCACAATCTCATTGGAGGTCAGCATGGATCCAAATTTTCGCACATCCTTGGAGGCTTTTCCACATTGAGAAAGAATCTCAGCTGATAATATCCAAGGGGGATTCTTCAGATTTAGTAAAGGTGGAAATGCCTACTACCATAATTGAATTTCATCAAGGATCTGAACTCCAAGGGTGCATAGAGCAGATGTCCAGCTCAAGAAAGAGCCAAAAACCAAGTATCTTTCCCCTATTATTACAGTCCTCCAGCACGAATGAATGGCAGAATTTTACTCAGTACTTTCAAAGTCTTGACATATTCTCAAGAGGTGTCTGTCCCTGCCCCTTCTTGGTCTTCCACCCCTGTTAAGAGGCCTAATGATTTGGATTCCTTTGACAAGGATTTGCTTTCTGGGGAGGAATACCTTCCTTACACTTCTCATATTCCTTCACCTGTAGACTGTTTCATAGGAAGTGGAGTCTTTAAGTCCAGATTCCCCTTTGGAAGAATTATCTTTTGGGGATACTATTACTCACATGATTGAGTATTTTAAATGGGTTTTTCCCAGATCAATGACATCCAATAGGTGTTATGAGCATCTACAAATGGAGCCTGCCAAGCCATCTGCTACTGTTTTGGCAGTCCTTTTGGGCACTTTTACTGCTGCCTTGTTTGTTCCTGATTCACAGCCTAAGAAACCTGACAGGTTCTACAGGGTGACTGAGGATTGCAAATTTTTATATAAATGCCCTTGTGTTCATTCTGTGATTTTAGTCTCCTCTGCTAATCCTTCTACGCTGTTGCTATCTACTAAGCTTCTTTCTTCAGACAAGGAAAGTCAGGCTATGGAAAGGTTTGGTAATAAAGCATATACTTCTGTTAGCCTGTATTTTCAGGCTGTTAATTACCAGACCCACATTACCAGGTATGTTAAGTATGTTCTGGCTCTTCTTTCCCAGGTAACTAAAGTGGCATCTGACCTTCCTGATTCTGATGAAAAGGCTTCTGCTCTTTCCCTGCTTGGGTCCACTTCTCAGGTTGCCCATCACTCATTTAAAATGCAGCTGTGATGCAGCTGATGCTCTTCCAGGGCTACTGCTTTTGGCTCCGTGATGAGGTAAGGCTTTACCTGATGATATTAAAGCCAAGCTTTTGGATGCCACTCTGAGCAACAGAAATCTTTTTGAGACTACCGCTGCTGACTTGCAGTCCTTCCAGGATAAGAGTAAGGACTTGCAGGAACTCGAACAAATCTTTGTCTTCCCTATCCCCAAATTCCAGAAGAATTTTCCTTTAAGTCTGCCTTTGTTCCTAGACACTCTCCTTCCTCTTCAATGTAAGAAGGGTTCTAGGGGTGTTCCACCTGCTAAAGCCACTCAGACTGCTTTATCCCAGAGCCTTCTTGTCAGGACAAACCTATTTCTATTTTGGACTTTTCTTCCCATTGGACAAATTCCCTTGTCTCTCTGCCTTTTCCTATCTCATCCAAATAGGCATCAGATCACCTCAGATTCTTGGGTGGTGTCCATTATCCGTCAGGGATATTTCATGGTTTGGAAATCCCTTCCCCCATCCCTCAACCTCCTTCAGAACAGTTTCATTTTCCAGATGTTCTGCAATCCCTTTTGGATCAGAACTCCATTCAGAATGTTCCACCCACCCAGGTGGGAAAGAGGTTTTGCTCTAGAATGTTTTTAGTTCCTCAGAAGGAAAGGTAGATGAAGGCCAGTTCTGCACTTTTCCTTGTTCAACACCTTTTTCAAGGTTCCTTCTTTCTGAATGTTCTCTTCAGACCTTGTTTCCTCTTCTTTCAGGCCTTCTTGGCTTTTATAGACTTCAAGGATGCATATCTTCCCATCTTCTTTCACCCTCTGTTCAGGAAAAGTTGCCGTGTTTCTTCCTTGCATTTTCAGTTTTTTGTTTTGCTGTTTGAACTTTCTATTGCTTCAAGGGTAGTCCCCAAATGCCTCACTCCTGTCATTGCTTTTTGCAGGATTCAGGAGATTTAGATTTCCCCATCTAGATGACCTGCTCATTCAAGCTTCTGTTGCAGGGCCTTTGGTTCACCATAAACCTTCAGAATTCAGTCATATAATACCTTCCCAAGATCGTGTTTTCCTTGGGTGTAGGCTTCAGACTGTTACCATGCTGCCATCACTCCCTGCACCCAAGGATTTGTCTTTGACAACCTTTGTCCAGTCTCCTCTTCCTCTGTCATTATCTCTCATGGCCATAGAATTTCTCAGGGTTCTGGGATTTATAGCCTCCACCATTCCCATGCTCCCTCTCTCCAGGGAATCATATGAGGAAATTTCAGTGGTATCACAAATTAATGTGGTTCCAACATTACCACCCATGGGAATTCCCTGCTCCTTTTTTCCTCGTCTCCAACGCAAGCCTCAGTAGTGGATTCATCATCTCTGCCAACCCAGGACTTCCCTTGCAGGCTCCGATTCCTTCTCAGGAGCTGTTCACGGATGCCTCAGACTTGGGGTGGGGTGCTTCTTGTGGGCCCCTAAAAGTTCAGGGTCTCTTCATCAAAGGTCAGATCATGTCAGCATGAAAGAGATGAGACCTCTGCTCCTGGCTATACAAGCTTTTCATTCCCTTTTTCATCCAGGCCCTCTCAAAGTCTTCACAAACAATACCACTGTGATGTGGTACATCAAAAAGTCGGGGGGGGTACAAGGTCATCTTTCCTTTGCAGACTAGTTGTTCAGGTCTGGGATCTAGCTATCAAGTATCAAAGCGGCTCTTCATGTTTACATTCCCTCAAAGTGCAGCCTTGTGCCAGACTGTCTTTGAGCAAATTCAAAAGACAGGCTCCACAGAGATGTGTTCCTGGACATAGTCCATCAGTGGAGTATTCCTCGGGTAAATTTTTTTGCTTCATCTTTGAAGAGACAACTTCCACTATTCTGTTAGAATCCCAAGCCCTCTGACTTGGGAAGTGGACACCCTGTATTTTCCTTGGAAGGTAATGTTTCTGTATACCTTTCCCCACTTCCTGTGTTGCCATGAATCCTGCCCAAAATCTGACAGGTCTCTCCTAAAATCTTGCTGGTTACTCCCTTTTGGCCCACGAATCATTGGTTCACCTTCATTCTCCACTTTGCTGTACCCACACAAGACCAGTGATCTCTTATCTGTCCTCACCTGTCCACTCTTCATATGTGACTGTGGGTGACACACTTGATGCCTTTTTGGCATCCTTTTTTTGAGGACGTATTCTGGGTTCTGCAGGAGACCCACTACCAGAAAATTATATATGTAAAATGGAAAGGATTTTCTGCTTTGTACCTCTCCCCATCAGGGTCATCTGTCTGTGGAGGTTCCTCTGGTTCTCTCTAATTTGTGTGATCTGCTGCATACTGGGTTGGCGTACTCTTCAGTTAAAGCTCACCTTTTAGCAATTTCTGCTCATCTTCCCTTAAATCCTCTTCTTGACTCTTTGTTTGAGGTTAAGCAATTCATATCAGGCCTCTCAGAAAGCCTATTCCTCCTCCTTGGGACCTCAATTTTGTACTTGAAAAGTTGACCCCAGACTCTCTCTGAGCCTGTTTCTTCAATGACTTGCTACATGTACTCTGAAGACCGTTCTTCTTTTGGCTGTTACTTTAGCAGAAGGAGTGTCTGAACTTCAGGCTTTAGTGGGCTATTCCTTTTTTATTTTTTTGTACAGGCAGGATGTCTCTTATGCCTGAGGGTGGTCAGAGTTGTCCCTTAACCAGTCTATTCATCTTCCTTCATTTTTTCCTTTTCCGTAGTCTGGTAGTGAGAAGGTTCTTCACACTTTGAATTTGCATAGGCAGATCAGGTATTTGGATAAAACAAAGGCAGTTTGCAAGTCTGAGCTGATTTTTGTTTCTTTTCATCCCAGAACTTTGGGTTTGGCAATTTCTATGCAAATGATCTCCTCCTGGATCTCTAAGGACATTTCCTTTTGCAATTCTCTTTACATGACAAATGTCTATCTTCATCATTAAGGCACATTCTGCTAGGGCAGTTTTCTCCTCTGGTGCTTTTTTCAAGGGTTTTGTTACCAGTTCGAGCCTTGAGGCTTCTACTGGTCCTCCCTTCATACTTTCACTAAACATTACAAGTTAGATGTTATTTCCAGGGCCAGGGCAGGTTTAGCCAGGGCTATCCTGCATAGTTTTGTAGTGTTCTGTTCTTTGCGTACCTCCTCTCAGCCTTCTTCTTAGCTCTTGTATTCTCCCTTCAGTGAAGAATACAATAGCAGTGATATGGAAGGACATAGTACACTTATGTAAAATCTTATAATAACAGTAGATGTCTTTCTCTTCACTGTTGCAATATTTGGTCCCTCCCTCCTCCTCCCTCAGTTCTAGCTCTTGCCCTGTATTTGTATTGCTGTCCTGGCCAAGTGGTCTTTATTCTCTTTCCTTCTGATGTTTTTTTGCCCTTTTGCATGTACATGTTTTCTTTTGTCCCTGAGGGTACTCTCTTCCTTCTGGGGCATTTCAGTTCCACGTCACCTTTATGCCCTATGCCATGCACTGGGAGCAAATGTGTGATGTATGGCACCCATAAGACCCTAAATGCTTTTGTATACTGGCCAGATATTGGGCCATCCTTGGCAAGAGATTGCTTATGTAAAGAATACTGCAACAGTGAAGGGAAGGACGTCTACTGTTACGGTAAGATTTTACACAACTGTACTTTCTACCAGGGCTAATACAAATCTAAACCAGGGGAAGATAAGCCCATAGAGGACAGATACGGCATAATGTAGACCAAAAGTTCTTCTCACGGATAACTGTCTTACAAGCTTACCTTTTAAGATTAAGAACACAGGACTTTGCAGAATTGCACATCTTATGTTTTCCATCAAGAACTCTTCAGCCCTACCCACCAGTAGCATCTCATTTTTGTGGTTGACATATTTTGACCTTTAAGCCAACTTTGTTGACCAATTTGCAATTGAATAGACTTGCCTTGTGTCATAAAATACTACCAACTTGGTTGTCATGACTTAGAGCACTGAATTTTAGTTTGTCCTTTCACTAAGATGGTGATGTATTGCCTTTTAAGAAGATACCTTGTGAACTGGATTAGACTTGAGGATTGAGCATCCCTTAATCTACATTTATCAGATGTTCTACCTTATCACTTTTGCACTGTTCCTTACGCAAGGTATTCCCTGCCAGGGGTAGCCCAACATCCAATAAGTATACCACAGCCTGAGTAATATATAGACATCTTACGTCACACGTATGCTCCCCACTGAAGGCAAAGGGCATAAAAGTGACATACGGATGCACATACCTCAGAACTTCTTTGCCACCAGTCCCAACACCATCACTGATAGAAAGTCTGAATGCTCCTACTTTTGTGCTGGTTACTGAGCAGTGTTTCAGATAAGTGCCCTGTTGGGTTTTCTTATCTGTTTTTACTTTCATTTTTTGTGAGTTAACATGACATCCAGAAAGGGAAATTGTCAGTATGTGAGGCAGATTCCCCATAAAGCAGTCTCTCCTTTTTGGGTGTTTCTCACGACCAAACGGTGTTCTGTCTGCCAAGTTTGTCCCCAAGACCCTACATAGTCATCTCTCCTCCTCATATTTACCTAGTGAACCAATGTCTTAAATCATTGGTGCAAGGAGCTATAGTAGAATCTTTCTGTCGCAAAGATCAGATACCTGCCAAGAAAAAGGCATGCCTCCCCTGGACATATCTGTTGAGGCTGGTGAAAGCCCAGAGGATTGCCCGGTTGTTGTCTTGGATTCTTCTCCCACGATCTTGTTGGAGGCAGGCATGGATCTGACTTCTTGCACCTTGTCAGAGGCTCTCCAAACATCTCCTCTGGATGTTGAAGGAGATCCTTGGCTGATTATTTCTGAGGGCCAAGGGGGATACTACAAATCCTAGTTCAGTAGGCGATTCCTACTACTTTGGTTGAGTAAAATGTTTTCTACCTTTTTTTTTTTTTTTTTGTGCCAGAGTCCCAAGTCTGCAAGCTTGGAAGGTGGACACTCTTTCCCTTGGAAGGGGGTGTTTCTCTACACTTTCCCTCCATCAGATTCTGTGGGTCCTGCTCAAGATCAAGCAAGACTCCCCCAAAATCCTTGCCCCTTTTGGCCCAGACAGCATTGGTTCCTCCTTCACCTAGCCAGGGGCAATCATTACAAGTTTCCTCACAGGGTGGACCTTCTTGCCCAAGACAAGATGTCTCTGATCCATCCTTACTTGTCCACTCTTTAACTGACACTGTGGGTGATGGTGCTAAGCCTTTTAGGCACCTTTTTTTCTGAGGATGTGCTTAGGGTTCTGCAGGAGACCAGAAAACCCACTACCAGGAAATTGTATACTGGGTTAGCATATTCTTCAGTTAAAGCTCACCTTTCAGCTATTTCTGCTCGTCTGCCATTGACTCCTCCTCTTGCCTCTAGCTTTGAAGGCGTCTTTCATATCAGACCTCCCAGGAAGCCTATTCCACCTTCCAGAGACCTCAGTTTTATACTTGAAAATTGACTTGAGCTCCTTTTCAGCCTTCAGCTTCCTTACAACATTGTACTTAGAAGACTGTTCTTATTGTGGCCTTTATTTCAACTAAGAGTCTGTGAACTCCAGGCTCTTATAGCTGTTCTGCCTTTCTTGATTTTTCATAGGGATGGTGTCTCCTCATACTAATCCCTCTTTTATACCTAGAGTGATCATTGAATTGTCTCTTAATCAATATATTAATTTGCCTTCCTTTTTTCCTTCTCTTCAAGTTACTGGTGTGAAAATTCTTCACACTTCGGATTTGCATAGACCGCTTGGATGATGTTTTGATAAGAGTAAGGCCATTCACAAATGTAGGCAACTTTTTGTTTCCTTTCATCCCAGATGTGTAGGTTTGGCTGTTTCTAAGCAAACCATATCCTCCTGGATCTTTAAGACTATTTATTTTTGTTATTGTTTTCATGGTAATTGTTTCTTTACCTCAAGTCTCATTCTACCCCAACTATTGCTTCTTCTGGTGCATTTTTTAAAAGGACTGGATACCAGTTCCATCCTTGAGGCTGTCACTTGGACTTCTGTCCGTACATTCACTAAGCATTACAAGTTGGATGTTGCTTCCAGAGCAAGAGCTGGCTTTGTCAGGGCTACCCTGCATGGTAGTCTAGAGGGCTCTTCTGTGCCTTCCTTCCTCTTCCCAAGTTTCCTCTTGAGCTTTTGTATTCTTTCTATAGAATACTGTAGCAGTAATATGGAAAGATACAGTACAGTTGTGTAAAATCTTACCATAGCAGTAGATGTCCTTCTCTTCACAGTTGCAGAATTCACTCACTCCCTCCTCCCCCTTTTGATGTACCATATTCTGCCTTTCTTCCTTGCCTGGAATTCATTTTCTTTTTCTTTTTTCTTCCTCCTCCTGGATGCACATGTTCCTCCTAGATCTTGGAATATTTGTTCCTCCTGGGGCTTTTCAGTTCTGAAGTATGTACATCACCTTTATGCCCTATGCCTTGAGCAGGGAGATTGTGTGACACAGTGTCTATATACATCTAAGGCTTTGGTGTACTGGCCAGGCATTGGGCTCCCCTTGGCAACAAATTCCTTATATAAAGAATACTGCAGCAGTGAAGAGATGGAACTCTACTGTTATAGTAAGAGTTTACACAACTGTACTTTCTTGAATATGACGGAAGGTTTTACTGTCCTTGAAGCGCATCTTTAGTGAAAATTGGAAAGAGCATTGAAAGTGCAGAATGTGGCCCTTATTGAGAAATTTAGAGTTGTACAAGTCATAAATGAAATTAATTCCCAAGTGTAAACCCCTTACAGTAGGCCTTCAGGATATGCTTAGTCCTGTCTTCGCAGTCCATCTAGACAGGTTCACCCAGGCGCTACTCATAGAATAACATTTGTAGACTCCCTTCTCAGTTTCCATTTGCTAAGAGGTCCTCTTCTGAAGTTCAGCGGTAATTAATTAGATCTTCAGCTTCTACCAGTTCAGTAGTGCCTACCTGGCAAGCCCTTTAAATGTTCATTTTTAGTAGTAGTCATTCCCATAGTTTGATTACAAGAATTTAAATAACGTTTCCCCTGTGAGCAGAGTGCATCAAACAATTTGGATACATTTCCATCAGAATTTCCAGAAAGTATGCCAGATCCATTTTGCACTGTTCATTGCTACACCGTGTCTACAAAAGAAGCTCTTCAGCAAAGACAAATGTAGACAGAGATACCTTCTTTGTCCAGGCTGAATTTCCATTCTAAGGGAATACAGTCTTTAAGGTCGTCTCTTGTCCATCAGAGATGCCTTTTTCATGTAAACTGTGGAAGTCGGGGCAGTTTGATGTTCATATCTTCATAAGTTCAGTAAGAATCTTCTCAGCGTGAATCAAGTAAAGGGCCCTGGACCATTCCATTTGTGCTGGGGGTCCACAATACGAAGGTACTAGGCAGTATTACATTGACTGCAGTTGGTGATGGTTAGCTCAGCTTCTGCAGAGCACTTCCTTAGCAGAATATTTCCTCTCCATTAGCTAAAGCATGTGTGTATCACTTTCCTTCTTGCAGTATGTAGGGTCTGTTTGCCTCATGCAGTGACAACATAAGCTAGAGGATAGTCTGAGTAGAATAATGTATTATATATTAGGTTGAGTCTTTTAAGTAAGAAGCACCACTTGAATCACTTTCTACAAAACTCAGTCTTTAAGGTCTGCTTTTTATGGTGAACAGCCACGTAGCTGTACTATTTCAAGTGTTGAGGTTTAAATTAATTAATGTGTTTTATGTTTTTCTATTTTCTTTCCATATTGGCTATCATACAGTATTCTGTGACTGAACTTAGAAAGATAAAACAACCACATATAAATGTAAATATATTTCATTTTTATTTTTAGTGCACGTCAGAATGCCACTATTCCAAGAAAAGATCTTAAAACTGGAACAAGACTAATTGTTTTTATAATCGGAGGTATGACTTTCTCTGAGATGCGCTGTGCATACGAAGTGACTCAGAAGCATCAACCTTTTGAAGTCATTATTGGTGAGTTTTTCCCTTTATTATAATTCCCAGTTGGACTTGTTAATTTTGAGTTTGACTACTGGCCAGCAGTCTGGTGACACCCAGTTCACCAAACCTCATAAGATTGAGAGGTAGGTACTGGCCCACTGCGGAATAGTAAAGCACGCTTTACTTATCAGGGTGTTCTTCGTGTTTCACTGTTGTAGTCATCACGTTCAGGTTATCTGCTTGCAGTAGCACTCAGTCGGCCTGATTAACAAAGTCTTGGGTCCTGCGTGCATTGCTGTCGCTTCTTCCATGACATCAGGTCGTCAGGGGTATAAAACATCCAGCTGATACCATTGCATCAGTCTTTCTTGCCGTGCAATGCCCGAAGCAGACTCAGTTCGCAAGTGCCAGTCGGCCGACTCCTGAAATTTTTGTTTGAGTTTCAGAACCAAAGTCTTCAACTAAAAGCTAAGTATCCCGTTGGGAAAACTTTTTCTTGCTCTAAACCGATGTCAGTAAAAGTAAATAATTGCATTACTTGTGGAAAGCAAATACCTCATAAAGATTTTCATTCGTACTGTATTCCTTGCCTAGGCGCTGACCATGATGTACCTCGCTGTCGGTTTTGTGCCTTATTTAAACCTCGAACTGTCCGTCGGTATATTTACTCTTCTAAATATTTTGGTGCTTGGTTCAATTATCCCGATATGTCTTTGGTAAGCCATCTGACTACAGACATTCCAAAAAAACACAAAGATAAAGACAGAGACAGGCCGCCGAGATCCAAAGCTGCCGATGATGCTTCTCCTAATCCAGTCGCCAGTTCGCTGGTACTCAGTCGCTTTCGCAGCCCCTGATACCCGCTACTTCAGATTCGCAGGCCTCTACTGAGACCCATTCTGAGTCCGGTATGCCGCAAGATGCTTCAGCTGTGGAACCTGCAGATGTCTCTACCTTGGATGGGTCCGGAACCGCTGTACAGTCACTGGCTTCTGAGGGTGTATTCAGGCCTACTGACTTGCGTATTAAACCAACGCCATCTTCTTCTTCAAGGCCTAAAACTCAAACCATGCCTAGAAAACTGACGCCCAGATCGCATGGCCAGGCCTGTATGCCTAAAAAACAAATGGTAATGGCTGAAGACCTTATTACTTTAATCAGGGGAAGCTAACCTTCCCCCTCTAAGAGACCTAGGACTGAGTATGCTTATGATGCTTCGGATCAGGATTCTGAATTTTCTATTTCCTGTGATGACCAGGATTTACTCTTATCTACCTATGAGGATTCTGATGCTGAGGACTGCATTCCCTCTGCACCCCCCCCCCCCCCCAGAGGATCTCTGTTTTGGTGAAACCTTGCATACCCTCAGGGAGCATTTTCGTTGGGAAAGTCAGGATTTTTCTGATTCTAAAAAGAGGCTTGGGGATTTCTTACTCCTGCCCTAGCACAGGCCTTTAGCCAAACCTCCCATACTAAACATTGTTAATGCCTTTTCGGAATGTAGCTTGGCCCCTGACTCTTTACGTCTTGCTCCCAGAAAACCTGATGGATATTACAGGGTCCCTGACTCTCTCAAGTTCCTTTTTAAAAATCCTACTGCAGATCCTGAGACCATTTCTCAGGGACCCAAGGGCATTAAAGCTACTACTGTCAAAAATCCTACCCCTCTGATAGAGACTCCAGGGTGCTGGATAGATGCGGTAAGAAGGTATACACTTGCAACTTTGGCCATTAGAGCCTTAAACCCTTAAACTGCCAGTTTCATATGTTAAAGTATCAGCAGCGTATTATTGGATTACTTAAACAAAAAATGATGTTGATTCCAAATTGTGCTGAAAATAAGGATTTACTGCATTCAGCTGAACAAGTTGGAAAACATACTTTGCAATGTGGTTTTGATTCACTAGAGGCATCTTGCAGGGCTGCTGTAACTGGGTCTGTACTTAGAAGGCATGCTTGGCTTAAGGAGCAATCCCTTGCCAGATCATGTTAAAGCAAAATTACTGGATGCTCCCTTAAACCAGGACCGCCTGTTTGGCAACAAGGTAAAAGTTCTTAAAAAAGTGGAGGAAAAAGCTAAATCAATGCAAACGGTTAAAGATTTTTTTACAAGTACAACTGCCATGGTTTAGTAGGCATTGGCCTTCCAAGAACTGGTCCTTTCCCTGCCTCTTCCAGACCTTCTCAGTCCAAACCCAGAGCCAGCAGAGCTCCCAGGCTTCAGTCTCAGGGACTAAGCAGTCACAGGACTAAGCAGTGGGGGCCTCCACTTGCAAATCTGGGAGTAATAAAACTCCCCCCTATGGTAAACTATCCCAGTGACTTATTTTTAAAACTGCCAAGCACTTCTCAACTGACTGCCCCTTTGGGGGAAAGATTGCCCTTCATGCAAAGAACTGGGAACTCATTACCCAGGACAAATGGGCTTTAAATATAGTGTCCCAAGGATATAGATTTCACTTCCACACATTACCAACACCAAGCGGGTGGCCAGATCTACCCCCAAATCAGTGGGCAGAGGCCCAAAAGCAAGTATTTCTCTCTTAAGCATGGGGGCTATTCAATTGGTACCAGAAGAGGAAAAGGGACAAGGTTTCTACTCAAGACTTTTCCTGGTACACAGAAAAGACAACTCATGGCGTCCTATCCTGGACCTGTCTACTCTAAACACCATTTTGGTGATTCCAAAATTCAAGATACTGACTCTTCACCAGTTGCTCCCTATGCTAGGCAAAGACACCTGGTTGGCAACACTAGATTTAAAGGAAGCATACCTGCACATCCAAATCAGGGAATCTTGCAGAAGGTAACTACGCTTCAAAGCAGGCTACACGCACTATCAGTTCTCTGCACTGCCCTTTGTCTTCTCTACAGTGCCCAGGATATTTACAAAGTGCCTAGCTCCAGTCCTTGCATTTTGCAGGCAAAGAAATATTCAAATGTACCCATACCTGGACAATTGTCTAATTCAGGCAGAAAGCCAGGACATACTTTTGAAGCATCTGGCCTTGGTACAAATGGTGCTAACTTGTCTGGGGTACACCATAAATGAAAATAAGTCACACCTGGTTACCCTGTCAACAAATTATATTCCTGGGAGCAAGCTTGAATACAACTTCCCAGATGGCTTTCCTTGCACCGGAGAAACAAATTCATTTGACAATCTACTTCAAACAAGTGGCCACAAAAACCCTGCTATCTGCAAGGCAAATACCACAAGCCTTGGGGTTCATGGCCTCCTGCATTCTTCTAATTCCATATGCAAGACTGCATATGAGGAAACTACAATGTTATCTAAAAAGCCGATGGTGTCAACATTCTCAGGATCTATAAGCAATGATTTCTATCATACCTTGCCTATGCCCAGAGTTCCTTTGGTGGGCAGAGGCCTGCCACCAAAACAAGGGACTACCTTTTACACTACCCCCTGCCGCCCAAACCCTAACATACGCATCAGACTGTGCATGGGGGGCTCACCTGGCAGGGAAGTGCATTCAGGGCAAATGGAACCCAAGTCAAATGCACCTGCATATCAATCAAAAAGAAATGTTACCTGTACATAATGCTTTGACAGCCTTCAAGGACCACATACTTAGGACAATTAATTGTAAGGACGGACAACACCACTGTTATGTGTTACATAAACAAGCAGGGGGGCACACATTCTTACCCGCTCTGCAGACTAGCCATGGCTTTGTGGAACACAGCCCTGAGCTGCCAAGTGCATCTACAAGCTCAAATCCTGCCAGGAAAACTAAACACACTGGCAGATGAACTAAGCAAAAACCTCATGGATGCACACAAGTGGAAACTGGAACCAAGGATTTTCAACATGTTGATAATCAAATGGGGAAGCCCAGATATAGACCTGTTTGCCTCCCCCCCAGAACTATCAATTGGACAAATTTTGCACAAGGACTCCCCACAATCAAGCTTGGAAAGTGGATATGCTGTCCTTCAGCTGGAAAAATCAGTTTATGCCTTTCTTCCTCTGCCTCTACTCTCCAAACTACTACTAATGATCAAACAAGACAAACCAAGGACGATTTTGATTGCACCGGACTGGCCACACCAGCACTGGTACCATCTCTTGCGCAGTGTGTTACTGTTGGCCCCACGGCACCTGCCTCAGACTCCTACCCTATTGTCTCAGCAGGAAAACCAGATTCTGCACCCTGAGCTTCAAACACTGAATCTAGCAGCCTGGCTAATTAACTAATCTCTCCTTTACCATCCCTCAGTAAACCAGTGATGGATATTATTTTAGAAGCAATGAGGCCTAGTACTAGAAAATCTTATGCTGAAAAATGGAGAAGATTCTGTGCCTGGAACCATTCTCAAGGGATGAGCACAGCAGTGCCCAATTTACCTCAGATTTTACAATACTTAACTGAGATGCTTCACAAGGGCCTGTCTTTCTCGTCCATCAAAAATTCACGCCTCAACCATTTCAGCTCATTATAACACAGAATCTCCCCTCTTCTCTCATCCACTGCTCAAGCAGTTCCTCAGAGGGGCCAAAGATTTACGACCACCCAGGAGAGCTCCAACTCCAGCCTGGGACCTCAAATTTGTAGTGGAGAAATTTACTCTCCCCCCTTTCGAGCCAGCTGCTACTGCAGACTTAAAATTCCTTTCTTGGAAAACAGCTTTCCCTTTAGCAATCACTTCAGCAAGAAGGGTATCTGAATTACAGGCCCTTATGGCAGTGGAGCCTTTCATCCTCTTTCATGCGGACAGGGTGTGTCCCTCAGGACCAATCCCTCCATGCCCAAGGTGAGTATCCAGTGTAGCCCTTAATCAGTCCATTCATTTGCCAACCTTCTTTCCTAATCCACATAAAGGGGAACTGATACTGCACTCAGATGTGTACAGACAACTTAGATTCTACTTGGACAGGCCTAAACCTCAAAGGAAATCTGAACAACTGCTGCTGGCATTTGCTGCAGGGGCAGAGGGGAAGGCTATTTCAAAGCAAACCATTTCCAGATGGATAGGCCATTGCATTCATTTCTGCTACAAGCACCATGGAAAACCTATCCCACAGGGGATCAGACCCCACTCAACCAGGGCTGCATCTACCTCTACAGCCTTTCTCAGAGGCGTCCCTACCTGGGACATCCTAGAAGCTGCTACCTGGAGTTCTGTACATACTTTCACCAAGCATTACCATCTGTCAATTTTCTCTAAATCCAGAGCTGGCTTTGCCACTGCCGTCTTGCAGGGCCTTATAGCTGGTCCTAATGCTGTCTATTTTCCTCCTCCCATCCTTAGCTTTGGGAATCTACCCAAATGTGATGACTGTAACAGTGAAACAGAAGAACATAGTACAGTTGTGTACACTTGCCATAAATGTAGATGTTCAAGTGTATTCACTGTTGCAGTCCTGGTTACCCTCTCTCCGGCCCCCTTACTTCTTTTGGCTATACCTCTACTCTCCTTTACTATGCTCAAAAGCTTTTTGGTGTATTTGCTTTTTTGTTAGTAGTATAACCTTGTAAATTTATAGATTTAATTACTTCCCATTAGGGAGGCACCTGACATCTGGGGCAAGACAAACTGATGTAATGGCATCGACTGCATGATTTGTACCCCTTACGACCTGACGTTACAGAAGAAGGAACAGCAACCAACGCAGGATCCAAGACTTTGTTAATCAGGCCGATTTAGGGCTACTGCAAGCAGATAACCCAAATGTGATGACTGCAACAGTGAATACACTCGAACATCTACATTTATGGTAAGTGTACACAACTGTAATTTCAGATTGCCCCATGCAGTAAACCTTGTCTTTTGCACCCTGAAGTGTCCTGAGGTGCCTGCGTGTTAAGAAAAATGAACTCCCCAACCACAGCCACAGCAGCCTCTGAAAACTGCCAGCTGCAAAATCAGAACCAGTATTTTTTTTTTCACTCCTGTAGATTTTGGCATTTTCGGGTGTCAGATTGATTTTTCTGTATCTAGGAGTGCAAAGCTACTTTTCTCTATGTTGTGGAACATTGGGATTGTAAAGGGCGAGTTCTAGATTGACAGTGTCCTGAATATTTGTGGTCTTTCTGAGCAAAGCATTAATTATGGTACATATTGTACTATGTCATAAATATTATCTTTATTAAATATGATTCAGTTTGTCATAAATACTCCATATTTCCAAACTTCTTCATCTTGTGTTAAGGAGCTTTAAAGTGGATTCTGAGCCAGCTTTAAGCTATTTCAACAAAACATGTAACTTTTTTAAGTAAGTGTAATTGGTTAGTAGTAACAGTGTAAAAGTAAAAAAAAAAAGAGATAAAAATACTTGTTATGCAGATGCCGTACTACATCTCCATATCAAACTTTAATATATAGTTCTGGTTTCACAGCTTGCCTTCGTTAGTCATCAAACAAGAATGATTAGAGTAAAGAATTACGCTATGCAGCCATGAGGGTTTTAAAAATGCTTATGCAAACACTGCCACCCAAAAAATCAAATTCTACACAATTTTGCTGTATATATGGCAAAATAATTCTTTCTCACTACTTATTGTGTGTGTGTGTGTATATATATATATATATATATATATATATATATATATATATATATATATATATCCCCTGATCCATTTCCCCATGCTCTTTTTAGCTTATCTGACTTGCTGCTTTTAACATCTTATAAATTTAGCAAATATGTACTGGGAAGCAAAAGTCGACTGGTATGTAATATTCAATTCATCATATTAGGCCATTCTTCCTGCTTTATTTCTGCTATTTTAACCCTCTTAATATGGCAGTTAACTTGTTCCTTTTTGTGGCACCTGGTTCATGTTGGAATTGATCCCAAATCATTATTTGGTGTGGTCTTCCAAATGGGAAATTACCTAAACCCAAAGCAGTATATTTCAGTATTATTGATTCCATTCCAGCATTATGTGATAAGTGTGCTGTGCACCCCAAAACATGTGTTGTTTGCAAACAGACTGTTAGCAACCCCTCGAATCCTCTCCTCACTAGTGTCTGTATTATAATTTCCCATTTGTTATACTACATAGACCTGCCAGGCCTCCCATTTTATCCATTAGTAAGCTTTCAAGCCAAATGTACAGTTTTATTTTCGTTGTAAAAGAGTCTTGAGAAGGCTACTTGATTGTGTTTATACATGTAATACCCCTTACCATCACATCTCACTAAGGATTAAGGATTGCCAAAACTATGCTATGCCTTGCACCTCCCCAAGGAAAAGATGCTACTTGTTTTTATAGAAATCTGGATGTGGGAAATAGGAACATGTGAAGTGTTTGCATATGTTGTGAGAAGTCTAACAGTAAGTCCTTCCACAACTAAAGAACTATTGCACTTTGTCATTAAGCATGCGTAGGATAATTCTAATGTCTTTTGTTAAGTGAAGTCAAAGGCACCCACTGGTAACTAACATCTTATTGCCCCTTAAGTGAGAGTAATCATTCCTAGGATCAACAGAAGTATCAATGAAGATTTCTTTGCCATGATCGGTTACATCCTGATAACACACAGTATCTATCTAATTCCAGACAAGTTTCATGTCTTTTTCTGAGTCACTCAGATGCCTATGCATATCATCCATAGAGAGGGCTACTTGATATTCTGTAACCTTTCCAATTTGCTGAGCTTAACTTAATGGTTAGAAGTTTCATATACAAAGCTAAACAAATCAGTGAAAGGAGACAGCCTTGACAAGGTCCCTCTGTTTTTCAAGAAAAACTCAGAAAGCATTACATGTAAATTTACTTGAGTAGATACTCATAATAAACCTGCCTCAACAGCTGTACAGAGTCTGATGTAGTCCCAGCCTGCACTGGCAGCATAGTGGGATAAAGCCCTAACTATGGCCAGAGTGACCTGATTTCAAATAGTATCTCCGACATTTGATGGTGCAGGCAGGGGGGATTTTCATGCCTGTCCAACGACACACACACAGGAGAGCACACACACACACACACTCACTCTGATCACATTACAGCTGTCTTATTTCCCTAGTGCAGATTGAGAATACACTGTATGGTGCTGATTTTAATCCTTTTGCATAGCTTTAATCTTTACAGAAGAACAGAGCCAACTTCCAATGATTAGGTGTGGCCTAATATATGACAAAAAGCCACATAACTTATGGGGTATCATCTGAAGGTACAGTAATACCTGCATCTGCTTACTCTAGCATGTACATATACTCTTTAGTTAAAAGCATTTTCATTCTAGAATATTTTTTTAAAAAACTCAATGCATAATAGGTATACAGAGAGCTTAGTTATTTCCTTTCCCTATAAATTTCAGGATAGAGATTCCCCAGTGAAGTCATGGCTAATACTCTGGTCAGATGCACTTCATACCCAGTGACGTAATTAAATCACTCAACCTTATAGTGCAGCCTTCGATAACTGCTTTCCATTACCTTTAAAAAGGCATTGGTTCAGTCATGCTGGAGAATAAAAAAGTTCTCAGTAATTATTTTAGTATTTCCACACATTACCAACACCAAGCGGGTGGCCAGATCTACCCCCAAATCAGTGGGCAGAGGCCCAAAAGCAAGTATTTCTCTCTAAAGCATGGGGGCTATTCAATTGGTACCAGAAGAGGAGAAGGGACAAGGTTTCTACTCAAGACTTTTCCTGGTACCCAGAAAAGACAACTCATGGCATCCTATCCTGGACCTGTCTACTCTAAACACCATTTTTGTGATTCCAAAATTCAAGATACTGACTCTTCACCAGTTGCTCCCTATGCTAGGCAAAGACACCTGGTTGGCAACACTAGATTTAAAGGAAGCATACCTGCACATCCCAATCAGGGAATCTTGCAGAAGGTAACTACGCTTCAAAGCAGGCTACACGCACTATCAGTTCTCTGCACTGCCCTTTGTCTTCTCTACAGTGCCCAGGATATTTACAAAGTGCCTAGCTCCAGTCCTTGCATTTTGCAGGCAAAGAAATATTCAAATGTACCCATACCTGGACAATTGTCTAATTCAGGCAGAAAGCCAGGACATACTTTTGAAGCATCTGGCCTTGGTACAAATGGTGCTAACTTGTCTGGGGTGCACCATAAACGAAAATAAGTCACACCTGGTACGCTGTCAACAAATTATATTCCTGGGAGCAAGCTTGAATACAACTTCCCAGATGGCTTTCCTTGCACCAGAGAAACAAATTCATTTGACAATCTACTTCAAACAAGTGGCCACAAAAACCCTGCTATCTGCAAGGCAAATACCACAAGCCTTGGGGTTCATGGCCTCTTGCATTCTTCTAATTCCATATGCAAGACTGCATATGAGGAAACTACAATGGTATCTAAAAAGCCGATGGTGTCAACATTCTCAGGATCTATAAGCAATGATTTCTATCATACCTTGCCTATGCCCAGAGTTCCTTTGGTGGGCAGAGGCCTGCCACCAAAACAAGGGACTACCTTTTACACTACCCCCTGCCGCCCAAACCCTAACAGACGCATCAGACTGTGCATGGGGGGCTCACCTGGCAGGGAAGTGCATTCAGGGCAAATGGAACCCAAGTCAAATGCACCTGCATATCAATCAAAAAGAAATGTTACCTGTACATAATGCTTTGACAGCCTTCAAGGACCACATACTTCCAGAACAATTAATTGTAAGGACGGACAACACCACTGTTATGTTACATAAACAAGCAGGGGGGCACACATTCTTACCCGCTCTGCAGACTAGCCATGGCATTGTGGAACACAGCCCTGAGCTGCCAAGTGCATCTACAAGCTCAAATCCTACCAGGAAAACTAAACACACTGGCAGATGAAGCAGAAACCTCATGGATGCACACAAGTGGAAACTGGAACCAAGGATTTTCAACATGTTGACAAGCAAATGGGGAAGCCCAGATATAGACCTGTTTGACTCCCCCCAGAACTATCAATTGGACAAATTTTGCACAAGGACTCCCCACAATCAAGCTTGGAAAGTGGATATGCTGTCCTTCAGCTGGAAAAATCAGTTTATGCCTTTCTTCCTCTGCCTCTACTCTCCAAACTACTACTAATGATCAAACAAGACAAACCAAGGACGATTTTGATTGCACCGGACTGGCCACACCAACACTGGTACCCTCTCTTGCGCAGTGTGTTACTGTTGGCCCCACGGCACCTACCTCAGACTCCTACCCTATTGTCTCAGCAGGAGAACCAGATTCTGCACCCTCAGCTTCAAACACTGAATCTAGCAGCCTGGCTAATTAACTAATCTCTCCTTTACCATCCCTCAGTAAACCAGTGATGGATATTATTTTACAAGCAATGAGGCCTAGTACTAGAAAATCTTATGCTGTAAAATGGAGAAGATTCTGTGCCTGGAACCATTCTCAAGGGATGAGCACAGCAGTGCCCAATTTACCTCAGATTTTACAATACTTAACTGAGATGCTTCACAAGGGCCTGTCTTTCTCGTCCATCAAAAATTCACGCCTCAACCATTTCAGCTCATTATAACACAGAATCTCCCCTCTTCTCTCATCCACTGCTCAAGCAGTTCCTCAGAGGGGCCAAAGATTTACGACCACCCAGGAGAGCTCCAACTCCAGCCTGGGACCTCAAATTTGTAGTGGAGAAACTTACTCTCCCCCCTTTCGAGCCAGCTGCTACTGCAGACTTAAAATTCCTTTCTTGGAAAACAGCTTTCCCTTTAGCAATCACTTCAGCAAGAAGGGTATCTGAATTACAGGCCCTTATGGCAGTGGAGCCTTTCATCCTCTTTCTTGCAGACAGGGTGTGTCCCTCAGGACCAATCCCTCCATGCCCAAGGTGGGTATCCAGTGTAGCCCTTAATCAGTCCATTCATTTGCCAACCTTCTTTCCTAATCCACATAAAGGGGAACTGATACTGCACTCAGATGTGTACAGACAACTTAGATTCTACTTGGACAGGCCTAAACCTCAAAGGAAATCTGAACAACTGCTGCTGGCATTTGCTGCAGGGGCAGAGGGGAAGGCTATTTCAAAGCAAACCATTTCCAGATGGATAGGCCATTGCATTCATTTCTGCTACAAGCACCATGGAAAACCTATCCCACAGGGGATCAGACCCCACCCAACCAGGGCTGCATCTACGTCTACAGCCTTTCTCCGAGGCGTCCCTACCAGGGACATCCTAGAAGCTGCTAGCTGGAGTTCTGTACATACTTTCACCAAGCATTACCATCTGTCAATTTTCTCTAAATCCAGAGCTGGCTTTGCCACTGCCGTCTTGCAGGGCCTTATAGCTGGTCCTAATGCTGTCTAATTTCCTCCTCCCATCCTTAGCTTTGGGAATCTACCCAAATGTGATGACTGTAACAGTGAAACATGAAGAACATAGTACAGTTGTATACACTTGCCATAAATGTAGATGTTCAAGTATATTCACTGTTGCAGTCCTGGTTACCCTCTCTCCGGCCCCCTTGCTTCTTTTGGCTATACCTCTACTCTCCTTTACTATGCTCAAAAGCTTTTTGGTGTATTTGCTTTTTTGTTAGTAGTATAACCTTGTAAATTTATAGATTTAATTACTTCCCATTAGGGAGGCACCTGACATCTGGGGCAAGAAAAACTGATGTAATGGCATTGACTGCATGATTTTGTACCCCTTACGACCTGACGTTACAGAAGAAGGAACAGCAACCGATGCAGGATCCAAGACTTTGTTAATCAGGCCGATTTAGGGCTACTGCAAGCAGATAACCCAAATGTGATGACTGCAACAGTGAATACACTCTAACATCTACATTTATGGTAAGTGTACACAACTGTAATTTCAGATTGCCCCATGCAGTAAACATTGTCTTTTGCATCCTGAAGTGTCCTGAGGTGCCTGCATGTTAAGAAAAATGAACTCCCCAACCACAGCAGCCTCTGAAAACTGCCAGCTGCAAAATCAGAACCAGTATTTTTTTTTTCACTCCTGTAGATTTTGACATTTTTGGGTGTCAGATTGATTTTTCTGTATCTAGGAGTGCAAAGCTACTTTTCTCTATGTTGTGGAACATTGGGTTTGTAAAGGGTGAGTTCTAGATTGACAGTGTCCTGAATATTTGTGGTCTTTCTGAGCAAAGCAATAATTATGGTACATATTGTACTATGTCATAAATATTATCTTTATTAAATCTGATGCAGTTTGTCATAAATACTCCATATTTATCCTTATTTCCCCATGTTGAATCTGTGGGTGATATAGCCACAGCCATAGGTCAAAACTTGAGGACAGCCAATGTCTCCCATTACTCTGTTTCCAAACTTCTTCATCTTGTGTTAAGGAGCTTTAAAGTGGATTCTGAGCCAGCTTTAAGCTATTTCAACAAAACATGTAACTTTTTTAAGTAAGTGTAATTGGTTAGTAGTAACAGTGTAAAAGTAAAAAGAGGAGATAAAAATACTTGTTATGCAGATGCCGTACTACATCTCCATATCAAACTTTAATATATAGTTCTGGTTTCACAGCTTGCCTTCCGTTAATCATCAAACAAGAATGATTAAAGAATTACGCTATGCAGCCATGAGGGTTTTAAAAATGCTTATGCAAACACTGCCACCCAAAAAATCAAATTCTACACAATTTTGCTGTATATATGGCAAAAATAATTCTTTCTCACTACTTATTTTGTGTGTGTGTGTGTGTGTATATATATATATATATATATATATATATATATATATATATATATATATATATATATATATATCCCCTGATCATTTCCCCATGCTCTTTTTAGCATATCTGACTTGCTGCTTTTAACATCTTATAACAGAAAAAAGTTAGGAAATATTTTTTAGGCACAGCTACTATGTATCACCCCATAACCACCAGCACTCTTGTCTTGTGTGTTATATGCTCGGATTCACTCTAGTTGGTGTCCTTAAAAAAAAAAAAAAAAGAAGTCCACATTGCCATTGATTAGTAATGCCATTAACTGTCATCAAACCTTAAACGACATTAAAGGAGTGCATACTGTGCAATATCTCTCCAGGTTCCCAGTACCTGCCTTGCATCCCTGCAATTATCCCTAGCCTGAAAAAGTAGTTTATATTTAGAGCTTTACTTCTGAAAATAAACTCCCCATTGCATTACAGCACAGTAGTTAACCACTAAATTGGCCATCGGTGTAGGTCAACAGTATAAACGAATTGCTGCTATAAAAATCTGATCCTAGTGGTATGAAATTCACTGTCATAAAAAAACACAAACTATAATGACCTTTACTACCATTTGTTCTGCCTTATAGTTTCACTGTTTCCTGACACAAAATTAGTATTGCTTTAATAGTAAGCCAGACGTGTCAGTATAACAACTTTCCTGGTAGCACCCGGCTAATCTTGCCTGATAAAAACATTGCAGGCATTTAAAACTTCAGTCTGTCTACACTATCACTACTGAATCCATCCATCCATAACCCCTTTTTCCCATTTTCGTAGATGGGTTCAGGGTGTCATTTCAACAGTGACAATGATCTAGAGCCAAGGATTACACTGCTGGGTGGCTAGCCATGCCACGGTGTGTATTCCACACCACACACTCGCATGCAACCTATGGCCAATTTATTTATTTTATTTATTTTGCATTTGTTGACCGGGCTAGTCTAGCTGGATATATTTCCATTTTCAGTAGAGGCCCGGGGAGAAAAGCTCCACACAGATATACAAAGCATAAAATATTGTTACATGGTGAAAAGGAATACAAAACAAAATAAAAATAAAAACAGGTAGATTTACATTCTTGAGATAAAAACACTTGAGAAAAGTTCCAATAAACAGAGTAAAGTTTAAGAGAGCTAGATCTGAATATAATGCAGTAAGAGTTATGTACCATAGATAAAAACACTTGTGAAACAGTACAGTGAGCAGAATATAGCTTAAGACAGCTCAAAACAGAATAGTAAGAGTTATATACAGTAGATCATATGAGGTAGTAGTATTTAAAAGCTAAGATTGTTAGAGTTTAAATAGGGTCAGTCTAATTTACAAGTCAAAAGCATGTAAAGGTTTGGAAGTGTGGCAAGAAGAGGAAGAAAGAAGGGTGAAGAAGATGGTTAGTCAGGGTTACTACAAGGGCATAGCCAGTGCATTTGAAGGTATTTTCTAAGGTTTGGTTTAAAGAGTGGTAAGGATGTAGTTAGAGTTAGTTCAGTGGGTAGTAGGTTCCAGTGTTTTCCTGCTGTGTTGGTAAATAGAGAGTCACCAGCTGTATTATTAGACTTTGTTAAACTGGCAAGAGGTTTGCTAGAAGAACGTAGGGAGTTCAGATTATTATATGGGGCTATAAGTTTTGAGAGTATAGGGGTATTATTGGGCTGGTAAAATAACTTGTGGGCAATTGTGAGTTGGGGGATAATCAGATGGTTTTGGAATTTGAGCCAATTTAGTTGTCTAAGATTAGTACAGTGATGGGTTCTGAAGGGATTGCCAGTAGCAAATCTGGCGATATTATTATAGGAGGTTGCTAATTTGTTAAGGTTGGTAAATATAGGTGAAGCATACAGGAGGGTTGAGATTAGATGGGAGTGGGCAATTTTGGCTCTGGCTGCTGAGGTTAAAAAGGGTTTTATTCTGTATAAGGAGCCTATTTTTCTGTTTACTGTTTTAATGGTGGTGTTTATATGGTAATCAAATGAGATATTATTATCAATGGTTATACCTAGAAGTTTAGTGGTAGTATCAGGGAGAATAACAGTTCCATTATTTGAAGAGATTGAAAAGTCTAATGGGGAAGACCTAGTGGTGGGTGTAAAGAGAAGGAGTTTTGTTTTTTTAGCATTGAGAAGGAGAACAGCGTTTGGTAAAACATGTTTCTACAGTGTTGAAGACATCTTGAGTAAGAGAATATAGTTCAGATTGAGAGGTAGATGAGCATATTAGTGTGGAGTTGTCCGCATATTGAATACAAGTGGCTTGTGGAATTGCTACATGGAGATCATTAATAAATAAGGAGAAGAGAAGTGGACCAAGAATAGATCCCTGAGGGACCCCAATGGTAACAGGTAGAAAGGATGAGACTTGATTTTCCCAGAGGACTGCTTGTTGTCTATTGCTGAGGTATGATCTGAACCACTTTAAGGCTAGAGAATCAAAGGAAAGAGATTCCAGAATATTGATTAAGAGTGTATGGTTAACCATGTCGAAAGCTTAAGAGAGGTCAATGAAAAGTGCAGATGAGAGGAGGTTTTTGTTACGATTTCTGTTGATGGTATCTGTGAAGGATAGAAGGGCAGTAGTGGTACTATGTGATGGTCTAAAGCCATGTTGACAGTGTGCTATTAAGTTGTGTTGAGAGAGATGGCATAGAGGTTGTTTGTGAATGCATTTTTCCATAATTTTTGCTAGGGGTGATAAGAGAGCAATTGGCCGATAGTTGGAATAATCATTGGAGTTCCCACCTTTATGTAAGGGGATAATGTGGGAGATTTTCCAAATATTTGGGATGGTTCCTTCCTGGATTGTCCTATTTATAAGGATAGATATAGGGTAAGCAATTTCCTTAGCTGCTTTTTGGAGAAATTGAGAAGGAAGTTGGTCAGCAGATGGAGTACATGGCTTAAGTTTTTGTATAAGTTTATAGATGAGAGCGGTAGAGATGGGTTGTAGTTGGAATTTTGAGAAAGAGTGTGGTAAGTTGATGGGAATGCTGGAGTTTTCTGAGATAAGTTGAGTAGCTAGAGATTGTATAGTGTTGGTGAAGAAAGAGTTGAAGGTATTGGCAGTTTGACAACACAGAATTTAGTGTGTTCAGTCCACCTACTGCATGTCTTTGGGATGCGAGAGGAAACCGGAGCACTCAGAAGAAACTCACACAAACACAGGGATGACATGCAGACATGGCACAGAAGTAAGCCTTGCCAAGAATTGAACAGAGGAACCTCTTGTTGTGCGATGATGACACTGTCTGCTGCATCACTGTGCCACCCTTATCACTAGTGAATGCCCAATAGAAAACTAAGAAAGCACATCCTTTATTGTTTTAGTACTGTAATTGACGTAAGTGTTGCATAACCATCTCACATTTACTAGTACCTCTGCTAATGGATAAATCCCAAACTGCTTTAGAAAGTACATCTGTGTGTGTACTTCCTTAACTGGCTGCTTGATTAATCACTGCCTAATTTAAAATTTCTTAAACTTTACAAAATAAATGAAACTTATAGCACCTTATTTCCTGTGCAGGTTCATAATTTATTGAGAGTCTGTCAAACAGTAACTGAAATTTAAATAGCAAGCATTTTCATTCAGATTGTGATTAGCCCTTTCTCAAAACAAAAGGTCAGTTTTGTAATGCCTTTCCAGCTGTAACAAACTAAATTAAAAATAGTCATGACTGCATCATGGATTTCATTTTCCTTGTACATAAATATCCATTTTATATTACCTCTTTCTCAGTAAATCATCATTTAAGTCATTTACTCTATTCAGGGGGAAGGAAACAGTTGCCCCCTAAAGCATTTGCAGTTTTTTTTCAATGCTGTAATGAAAAGACCCTTTAAATTTAATGACTTCTGAAAAAAAAATCATTCAAGGCATTTCCTGCTTGTAGGAATAGGTAACAACTAATGCTACCTCCTTAAACATTCCAAGCTTGCAGTATAGTTTCTTTTGAAAATTTTGCAGCCATTTCTTTCATAAACACCAACCCTTGATATTAAATCCTGTTTTTGCAGGATATAACAACTTTTGCACAGTAGCCACAGCCTCTATCTTTGCAGTCTTGTGTTGAGAAACGGAAGAAACAGGTTCAAACTGTCATGGTGCTCTCTTTCCCTTGTGCTGTTTGGAGAGTCTACAATTGCTTGAGGTGTCTGTTCTTTCTGAATAGTTATTTAATCTTGTAATAATTGATTTCAAGAGTTAATTGATTATTCTGCCTCTAATAAAGTTATAGGTCCTTTAGGTAGAGAGAGATATCTGAAGCTGAATAAGATGGAAATAATGCATCTTAAGCTTTGCCACTCCACAAGTTTTTATTACATGTTGAAATTAATCTTGTTACTTTCTTGGAATTAAAGATGATCAGTGTTCACTTTCTCTGGAAACTAAAGTGCAGATGAAACTTTATTTTGCTGAAAAGTAGCAAACTTCACCAATAGTGGTATAGGCCTGGTTTCTGAAGTTGGTCAAGAAATACTCTGTGTGCAGGATGGCCAGTCAAAATCCATTCTACACCTTGCACATGTCAGACAATCAAAACCAGGCTCACTTCTGCTTCATTGGAACCCATGTTCAGGTAGCTGCCTTCTGAAAGCCTCTAGTCTCACATCAGCAGCTGTTAAACTGTTGATTTAATCCCAGGAAGCTGAAGAAGTATTTGTAGTGTATTGCATCAGTAATAACCCAAATGGAAATTTTGTATTTGAATAAACTTTTTTTTTTTTTTCCTGCGGATTGTGTGTTAGAATGTCATTAGTGGTGTAACAGTAAAGAGCACAGAACAGAGAAAACCTCATGTTATCAAAGGACTGTAAGGCTTTGTCTCAGCAGAAACCAATCAGAAATAGGCACTTTTGTCTTTCAGAGGACCTCAATGTCAGCTGACTCGTGGAAGACTACTAGCACCATAGGCTGGTACACAGTAGACGTAGTTAGAGCAAGACAGTGATGTATTTGTGGTGTGTTGAATCAATAAGAAATTAGATGGAAAAAGGACTCTGTGGTTTTCTCCTCCTACATATTCTCCTGTTTTCTTCCCCAGATTACCCGTTGAGTGCTGTCAATATGCAAGAATTAAAATGAGTAAAGATCCAGTTTCTCAAGTCTGAAATTTTCTGCTCCTGCAGAAGCCAGCCAGGCAAAACCTAGCCTCACCCCACAGAAGTAAGCTATTCAAAAAAAAATGCACTCCAGTTCTTTAGTTTAACCCAAACTCGGATGGCTGTAATGTGAAAGTATCTACAATAATCAGAGTGGTACACTGAAGAAAGTATGGTTGTGTAAGTCAACATCCCATCACAGTAGATGTTCTAGTGCATCACCATTGCATTAGCCTAAGACATTTGTGAGCTTATCCTATCTGCACTGGCCATCTCACAAAAGCTTTAGCTGCCTTCCTGAAGCTCCAGTTACCAAGAGTGCATTGGACGCTCTTGTAAATGGCAGTAGGCGCTACAGCCCTGAATACATATTCTAGGAAACAAAGAAAGCTTTGTGACTTTGTACAAAAGGGTGAAAGAAATTGCCCCCTAGGATATCATGAAGAACACAAGGGAAAAAAGGGGTTAGAAAAAGGGATGGTTACTGCAATGGTGATGCATTAGAACATCTACCGTTATGGTAAGTTTACTTACATAACTGTATCATATTCAGAATAATCACCATTGCAAGCTGTGTGGGTAGATTGTCATACCTTAAGTATGAGTAGTACAACAGGGAGGAGGCCAGTGTGCAAGACTCCAGGAGCCCTGGAGAATGGTCCTAGCAATGCTAGTTCTGGACCTGGAAAAGGAATTCAGTTTGTAATGCTTTGTAAAGGTGTGTACTAGTTGCTGCCTCTAGAATGCTTCTAGAATCCACCCCCATCCAAAAAACACAGAAGAAGCCAATACTCTTGTTTAATAAGCTGTAACTCTGCCTGGAAGCAGTTTATTGTAGTGTGTGTAACAAAAGTGGCAGCTCAAGACATCTATGAAGAAATTAACTTTAACGCTGGTTGCCCTTTCCTCTTACCTTCAGAAGAGACAAAACAATTGGTCTGCTTTTCTGAAAGGGTGAACTTTGTCTAGATTGTAGCTGCCCATGTACATCCAAAGAGTGAAGAATCCTTTCTCCTTTATTCCTAGGTTCAGGAAAGAAGGTTAATTGTCTCGCTAAAAAAAAAAAACTCTGGAAGTACTTTAGGCATAGAGGTTGGATTTGTTCCTCATAGCAGGTTTTTTCACCTCCTTAAGTACCTGTTGCAAATCCTCATATAAAAGGGTGCCTAAAAGGTATCACAATTGTATCATGCAGACAGTTACTTGAAACATTTTTTGATTGGGGTGTTTCAAACTCAGTGTTGTGTGAATAAAATCCAATGTGTGGGGAAATTTATGGTAATTGCCTTTGGCCAGATTGAAAAGAAGAGAGAACCACTGTTGATTTAGCCAAAAGGGGATCAACACTACAAGTTTTGGACAGTTTTTTGGATTTTTAGAAAAATTCTGATAATCAGTGGAAAGGCACACAGGAACGAACCATTCATGTCCATGGGAATTAAAAGGCATCTGTAAAATTTCTTTAGTTGTCTGTCCTGAAAGGAAGCAAACCGATCTTTTGAGGTGTTCCCCACTTTGGATCAATTCTTGGAAGACCCCAAGATAAAGTTTCCATGCATGGGGTTCTTATTCTGGTCCTGCTGAGCTTATCTGCAATAAGGCTTTGCGCTGGCAGAATGCAGGAATCCTGAAAATATAGACTGTGCTGAATTACTGTCTCCCAGGCCATCAGAGCCAGTCTGCAAAGGAGGTGGGATCTGGTACTCTCTTTTTCTGTACCACATCACTGTGGTGTTGTCGTTGTACACTAGCAGAATTCCTGAGGACTCGAATATGGTTCCAGGCCTCGAAAGGATTGATAATAGGCAACATCTGTGTGCTTGTATCTGTCTACAGAATCCCACAGGGCTTGCACTTTTACCCCTTTTGAAACCTCTCTCCACACCTGCTCTGAAGTATCTGTTGTGACTGACTGGTGTGGGAATAGAAGGGAGATTGAAAGACCTGGACTGTAAGTTTTCTGATCTACATACCATCCAGCCTACACTTCACACATCCCAGAACTGGAATCTGTAAAGTCAAAGGGCATAGTAGCTAAGTCCAGACTGATCTGAGGTACCACTGTATGTTCCTCATGTCTTAGTCTGGCAAAAAGTAGCTTGATCGTCAGTGCCAAGTATCCCAGAATCCTGTGAAACTCCCTTGTAAATGCTTGGCTTAGGTTAGAGAAACTCAGAATGAACTGGTGGAATATGTCTACTTTGTCTGAATGGAGAAAGGCTTTTCTCCAGTCCAACAGATATCCTAACAGTAACATATTGTGTTAAGGGATAAGAGAAGACTTCTGCCAGTTGAGCTGAAATTCCAGATTGAGAAGTTCTTGGACAGTTTTCAGAGACTCTTGACAGCTGGAAAACATGTCTGCAAGATTAGACAGTCATCCAAATATGGGAAATGTGTTTATCTAGGAGTCTGCAATAAACTGTAGCTAAGCATTTTGTAAATACCCTTGGTGCAGAGGAGAGTCCAGAGGGTAAAACAGACAACTGACAATATATGCTATTTACAGCAAATCTTAAGAAATGCTTGAGCTATTTGATAGCAGGAATGTGGTAATAAATGCCCTTTAGATCAAGCTTTACCATGAAAGCCAGGGTTGGGATCAAGAGTTTGATTCTGAAGTGATAACTTCTTGAATTTGGAAATCTTGACATGGAGGTTTAAAGACAAAAGATCAGTACTAGCTTTCAGGATCCTTCTGGTTTGGGAGACATAAATATCCTTAAATAATGGCCTTTGCTTCAAAGACTGAAGGTACTGGTTCTATTACTCTCCTGGAACATCATGTGGTGCAGAATGCGAGGGAATCTGTCAGGGGCATTCTTGTTAGATAATTCAAAAGCCAGTTGATGTCTGAGGAAGATGAAAATTTCCACGGGTAGGGCCCAGAATAGGTGTGATCGTGCTGACTGGAAAGACTGTCCTTGATTTTGGTGAGGTTTTCCCCTTTTTCTTACAGGTTTCTTTCCATTTCCTGCCCTCGACAGATTACTTGGCCCCGTTATTTTAATTGTTTGTTGGAAAGAGGAGCAGATGAGGAGTTGAAACTGCTACTTTGTTTAAAAAAAGGAAGAGTTAAAAAATGTTTTCACCCCTTGCATTAGTTTCCCCTTTTCTTCATACTTTAAGTACTTCAGTTGCCAAAGGATCAAATTGAAAATTTTTATCTAAGGAAGAATTCAAGATCTCAGATTTTACTTCATCAGGAAGATTTTGAGACTGATATAATTTTTAATCATAAATACATTTTTCCTCATAAAAAAAGTTCACAAAAGTATTCAGAACACTCAACATGGAGACTGTGTTCCTCCCCATCACTTTTTTCCCTGCACACACACAATTGTAAAAAATCACAATATTACAGATAAAATTCAAGTTATGAAGGAAAGCTTCCCCATACTGGGCTTAGCTGCCCTGCTCAAAGGTCGCAGCAGACTGATAGACTGCCAAAGAAGTGCTTGCTTGGTGGAAAAAAAGCTCATTAGCTTTTGGCAGTCGTTCTGCTCTTTATAGGAGCACGCCATGCTCAACTGGCAAGAGTGCCTGCAGAGTGTCCACAGCTTTTGGAAGCTAAACCCGCATAGTTCAGTCTACTGCAAGATGATCATTTTCAACAATCTAGTGCTGTGAACTCAGTGAAGTCTTTGTAGTCCATTGAGTCAATAAGAACCCAGATGGAAATAAGGCCTTGTTGTCATTTCCTCCTCTGTTGTCTCCTCTTTGTGTTCTCTGGATAGTTTGTGCCAGCACTGAACTGTGTAAACCTCCAGATCTGATGTCCATTTCATTATGCATCAAGAGTGGGTCTTCAGATCCATCCTCGGATCCAAGCCGGCCTTTTCTCAGACATACGATCCGAGCCTTAAACCTTTTCCATATCCCATGATGCCTCACTCCTCCTCAAACCCTCAGATTTCGTTTGCCTCCATTACGGACAGACACGATTCCAAGCCTCTGTCCAGTGTAGGTATAGTTTTCAGAAATTTTTCTCTTGGTGGTGTTCTTTTTTTTCAGTATTTTAACCTAGACATAGTTAGATTTAAAGTTAGTTTCTACCTCCTGTCCCACTAGGCTACTTAATTTTTGTTGGAGTTAGGTCCTTCCCGCCCTTTTCATCTTCTCTTCTTCCATTCTCCCTTCTATCTTCTCTTTTCCTTTTAAAACACTAGCAAAAAAAAAAAAAAAGATTTCCCGTTATCTTTAAGTTTTTAAGATAGTTGTTTTTGTAGTTAGTGTGTGGCTGGTGTCTAAGTGCATGTTTGTGTGTGTACCTGGCAACATCAGACAAACCAGAGAAACCCTCCGGTTTTACGAGGTGTGCCTCTTGTGAGCATAAGATTACCCAATCTGATGCCCACAAGAGGTGTGTTTTATTGCTTGGGTCCAGGGCACTTGGAGATGCCATGTGACATTTGCTTGGCCTTCAGTCCCTGGGCCCTTGCTGATGGGAAGAATAAGCTCATCCTTGGGAAGCTTCTTCCCTCCTCTGGAGTCCAGAATCCTTTCCGAAAGAAGCAACCCCCCTCTGCTTCTCTGGGGACGTCCTGTCCCTGTCTGATCCATCTGCGGTTGCCTTCTCTCCAGATCTGAGAGCTTCCATGAATCCAGGGGAGTCTGCTCTGACCAAACCTCTGACCCTGCTGGATCCCTTGACCTTGGGTCCAAGCAGCCTTTTGGGGCCATTGGAGGTCATTAGGATCCATAGCTCCTCTTCGGAGTGGACTCCAAGTCACACCCGCCTGGATCACAGGTCTCAGAGTCATACTCCACACCGGAGCAAATCCCGCTCCACTGCTCAGGCTGCCTGGCCAAGCTTATTGCCAATAAGACTGACACACACTTCCCTGCTCTCTTAGCTCTCTCATTCTGATGTGGATCAGATGAAGAGGAGTTTCATCAAAGTCCAGATCTAGTTGGGGATTTTGCCTTCTCTGATCCATGCTGGACCCGTGAGAGCTCCGACCCCGATACCTCTGCCTCCTCCTCCAATACACTCAGCTTCAGAGTCATAGGGCCTGGTGATTCTAACTGGACCAGTGTCAGATTGGGGGATACTCCTTTCCCCAACTCCAACTGCCCCAGACCGGCTTGGCTGTGATTCTGTCAGAGCAGAGTGGGTCCTGGATCCTAGGGATCAATGTCAGATCCTCTGAGTTGGTGTCTGCTTCAACCTTATCCTTCTAGGAGCCATCCCGTCCTCTGGGGGACTCATCTTTGGTAGTTCAAGTCCGGTGCCTTCTGGCATTATCAGATTCAGAGTAGTTTCGGCTCTTTCTGCAGTAGGAGCTTTGGCCTTTGGGGTTGGGGGGCAGGCTCCCCAGACATCCTTGGCATGCCATATGTTAAAGCGGGCTTTCTCAGCACCTCGAGACATGGTCCTTCCTCCACCAGGTCTTTTCCAATCCTCTGTGGATCGAAGCTTTGCTCCAACCCATCTGATCCATGGTCAGCCCCTCTGAGTCTCCAGCCAACCCCTCAGCAAGAGGTTCCCATGTCTTCCGAGTCCTCCCCCAAGTACCCGGCAGAGGAGGTCCCCTGGAAGCATCGATGCAAGAGAAAGCACATTGACTGCCCCTTGGAGTCTTTAAAAGAGGACACCTACTTTGATGAAGAGGAAAGGGTCCCCCAAATTTCCACTCGACAGGATCTCCTTTGGAGACATCTTAAAAATCCTGAAACAAAAGGGTGGATAATCTTCCCCAACCCTCTTCCTCAGAAGAGTCTGTGTTCCTGGAGGCATTCAGGACAATGACCATCTACATCCTGGGTGACCCCACGGGCAGAGCAACTTATTGACCTCATCGCCCGCTGGATTTGGAAGGAGCCTGATACCATGGAACCAATACTGAAGCGTGCGGATAAGTACTTTAGTCCCCCTCAGAATCATACTTTCTGGAGTAAAGGTGTCCCAGTTGATGTCATTGTGTCAGCAGCCGCCAAGAAAAAGCTTGCCGAACAGAGCTCTACTGTCCACCCCCTACCGTCGATCAGAGTCCCGGGCCTTGGACAGACATGGGAAGTGGGTGTATGCCTCCCCCACTTTTTTGCTTAGAGCATTGAATTACCTGGCATGCTTCACTCGCCTCCAGAGGGACCTGGTGAATGAACTTTCCACATGTCTGACGTAGTCGCTGTCCAGAGGAAAACCTCAAAAAGGTTTCCACACAGCTGAATACTGTGGCTTCAGTTGCTAACTCCACAATGAGGCTAATCACCCATGTGGTAGGGGGAACCTTTCAAGTGGCTGGTTCAGGCATAGCCCTCAGGAGACATGCCTGGATGAGACACTGCGAGTTTGCGGACCCCTTCATGACGTCCTTCATTAACACCACCTTTGATTAGACCATCTGTTAAGGTGACACTTACCTGCAGTGAACAGGAGGGCAAGACTCTTATCTGTTGTGGAGATCAAATTTCCTTCCCCCCAACAGACCTTTTCCAGGAACCAATGGAGTGGGAAGAAAATGTGGTTCTGCAAATCCCAAAGGGGCTTTTCCTGATTCCCAGGATGAATTCTCTCCCAGATGCAGAGGGAAGAGGATTCAATGGTAGCTGCCACCATAGAGGGAGAGGGGGGGTCCACAGAACCAGAGCTTCAGGGAACCCTTCTCTGACAGGCCCTTTCAGCTCTCCTGAAGGACTGTCCTACTCTGGAGGCAGTTGGGGCAGACTATCCTTGCACCCAGCAGGCTGGACAGACATAACAAACAACACTTGGGTGTTAAATGTTACATCTAGAGCCTACTATATTCCCTTCCTCCTCCCCCCACACTGGGTAGCATATCCCCAAAGTGCCACCCAGTCAGAGGGAAAATGCCCTTCTAGAAGTACAAAAACTTCTAGACAAGTGTGTCATCCAGCAGGTCCCAACCGAACAAGGATGCGGAACTTACTCGCACTTCTTTCTGGTGCCAAAGAAGACCAGAGACCTTCGACCCATACTGGATCTGAGCAGCTTGAATCTGTTTGCCAAGAAGACAAAGTTCTGCATGATTATGGTGCAGTCCATTCTGCTGCTAATGTGCAAGGATGACTGGATGTGTTTGGTGGATCTCCAGGATGCATACTATCGTATCAAAATAGGTAGGCACTCCAGAAGATATCAATGCTTCCGGCTGGGGCTGATCATTATCAGTTCAGACCACTGCCCTTTGGCCTCACCACTGCCCTCTGGTGTTCAAGTGCATGGCAGTAGTCGCAGCGCATCTCTAACAGCAAGGATTCCAGGTCTTCCCCTACCTGAACGATTGGCTCCTAATGGCACCCACAAGACATCAACTACTCTGGGTGATTCAGGTAATGTTGTGCCTACCTCACCACCTGGGAATCACAGTGAACATGGCAAAAATCCAAGATGGACCCAGTTCGGACATCAAATTCATCAGGACTCAGTTGAACATGGTAACACAAGTTGCAGTTCTTCCCTTACAGAGGATGTCTCTCAGGCAGCAGGTACAATGTCTACTAGACATGCCATCTCCTTCAGCTCACCTGGTTCTCATAGTCTTGGGCTCTATGTCTGCTGCTATCCTTCTCGTGCCTCTAGCCAGGTTCTTCATGCTAGTTCTCCAGTGGACTCTGGTGGTTAAATAGTCCCTTCAGTCTCAACCATTATCAACCCCGATCAAACTTGCTCCAATTTGCAGTCGTCATCTGCAATGGTGGATGCTCACAGACTATCTTCATCTAGGCAGGCCTTTTGTCCCCCCCCCCTCCTTTGGCAATAGTGACCACAGACGCCTATCTTTTGGGGGGTGGGTGGCATTTTCAGGGAAGGATGGTCCAAGGCATGTGGCCCCCTACAGAGACCAATTGCACATAAACGTCCTGAGGATGATTGCAGTCTTGACGGACACCATGTCAGTGGTATGGTACATCAACAAGTGGGGGAACCCAGTCTTACCTGCTCTGCAGAGAGGCCATGAGGGTCTGAGAATGCGAGATTGCTTTGAACCACTTTCTCATTGTAACACACATCCCAGGAGAATCCAACTTGCGGACAGTTTGAGTAGCTCCATTTTGGGCCCTCACAAGTGGTCCCTAAACCAGTCGATAGAGAATGAGATTTTCGGCCTTTGGGGCCAACCTTGCTGCAATCTTTTTGCCTCCCCCTAAACAATAAATGCAGCAGCTACTTCGCTCTAATCCCACCTGTGGGGGAATCACCCAGGGATGCTCTAGTCCATGATTGGCCCCTGGGTCTACTGTATGCTTATCTACAATCCCCCTAATACCCAAAGTTCTACAGAAAGCCAGCCAGTTGAAGACCAGTCTTATCCTCACTGGCCTCATCAGGTATGGTTCCCCTTTCTGTGGTGTCTCAGCAAATATCTTGCATGGATACTGGATCCCAGACAGGCTCTCATTTTACATCTGATGGAACAACAGATCCCAATCTTCAGTCAGTCAAACTAAATACTTGGTTTATCTACTTCCAGTAATTTTACTAAAGTCCAGGTTTGCTTCACCTGTCTGTAACATTATTCTTGCCTCTCAAAAGCCCTCCACCAAGAAGGTGTATTGTAGCAAATGGAAAAGGTTTTCCATCTGGGCATTGCATAGGAATATAGACCCATTTTCAGCATCAGTTTCAGATGCCTTTGTTTTTGAGTTCTCTCTTCCATGAGGGAGCTGTTTTTTCTACAATTAAGGTACAACTTGCAGCTTTCACTAATTTCCATATTGGGAAGGGAATTGGTTTCCCCTCTACCCTTTCTTCTTCCAAACTCTTATCGGGCATTCTTAAAATTAGATGTGAGAGTGTTCAATCTCGCCGTTTGTTCTTACACATGGGTTCGAAGCCAATCCTCGGCTCCGAGTCGGACGCTTAGCAAAGCTCTGCATCGAGAAGAAGCCCAACCTATCTCCCACAATTCCCTCTGCCCTTACCTCAGATCTAGTTTGCCGCTGCAACTGATCACATCGTTTGAAGAGCTCTGAGCCAACTTCAGATAAGATTTACCTTTTTTTCTTCCAAAAATTTTGATCTAAAGTTATTGGATTGTGACACTTTTTAGTGTGTGTGTGTGTGTGTGTGTGTGTATGGGTATTCGGTTCCGATTGTCTAAATCTTTAGTGTTTTAAAACATTTTTGTTTAGAATTAGGATCCTAGGGCCTACCCCACTCACTAAATTTCGGATTTGACTTACAAGTTATTACTCAGAACATTATTTCTTGGCCTTTGGCTAAGTTTAAGTGTATTGGTGTAATTTCACTAGCTGTTGTGATTGACATGTCTGACAAAGTTAAGTCAGGGTTTAAGAGATGTCAGTGCAGACAGAAGATGTCTGTCACAGACAACCATAGCTCCTGTGTCTACTGTCTTGGCCCTCTCCATCTTCAGGAGGACTGCTCCGTATGTCACTCCTTTAGTGGAAGGGTCAGGACAGATAGGCGCAGGAAGCTCATGGACAGGGGTCTTCTGAAGCCTGCCTTTCAAGAGGCTTTAGATAAGTCAGACCAGACTTCTAAATCTTCGAAGGAGTCGAAGACTTCGGAGCCTACGTCATTGGCTCCAAGCTCTTCTTTTAAAGTTCGTTCACCGGTTCCACAGACTTCAGGGCCGAGTATCGAACTAGTGTCTGTCACCGAGCCTCGAGTCTTGGAACCGGTGACAGAACTGCCACCTCCGGCTCTTTTAAGGTCGGCACAGTCTTCGATTTCTTCGACGCGGTCTTCCAGGCCCCTCTCCGACACCGACGTAGACCATGTGGTGCAGAAGCTGATGGAGAACACGGCCCTATCCAAACTTATTGCAGTCTCCTCTCAGTTGGTGTCGAGACTCGAAGGCCTTCCCTTGTCTCCATCTGATCCTCCTCCGAGACCTGTTCAGCCCTCGGAGCCGGGAGACACTGATTTGTTGATTGTAGAGCCCTTGGTGCCGGAACCGTCCCTTTCTCGGTCGGCACCGTTTACCTCGACTCAGTCGGAACCTCTCCCGGACTCGCGGAGCCGATGATCTATCCTTGGTTCCGGAACCGAGAGCCGGACCGATGTTTCGGTGCCGACTCTCCCTCTCGGTGCCTCGGCACGGATCACCTCGGCTCCGTCCTCGGGATCGGTGCCCTTGGCTTCTGCGTCAGAGATTTCTCCACGTTCTTCGGAACCGGGGGATTCCTCGGCTCGGGGTCCAGGGGCCTTCGATCTTATGAGGAAGGTATTGTCTTCCCAGACAACTACCTCAGCAGAAACAGCGTCTCCCTCCCATAAGGGCCCGTTATCCTCTTCTGCACCTACGGCTACTCAAAAGCGTCGAGCACCAGTGTCTCAGCTGCTCCCAAGAGGGAGCCCCCTCTTCCTCAGAGGCTTCATCGGATGCCCCCCCCGAGGAAAAGATTGTGTAAGAGGAGGCACTTGGATTCTCCACAAGAGTCCTTAACATCGAACACTGACTTGGATGAGTCAGAAGGGTCCCCAAAATCACCCTCGGAGAATGTCTCCTTTTCTGACATCCTGGAGATCCTAAAACAGAGAGGTGATTGGCAAGCCCTACCCCCTTCTGAGGATGAGTCAGTCTTGCTGAAGGCATTCGGTGCTCGCCCTTCTTCCTCCTGGGTCACTCCGCCCTTCGATGAGTTGATGGATTTGATTGCTTGAAGGGCGTGGGAGACACCTGACACAGTGGAGCCAGTTCCCAGAAAGCCTAATAAGTATATTACGGCCCCTCAGGATAAGGCATACCTCACAAAGGGAGTTCCAGTGGACGCTATGGTGGTGGCAGCTGCCACTAAAAAGGAGATGTCTGAATCTTCCTCATCTGTCCATCCGCCTAACAGAGATTCTAGGACCATGGACAGGTATGGGAAGCGCATTTTCAGTTCAGCGACTTTTTCCATGCGATCGCTGAACTATTTGACACAATTTCACACGTTTACAGAGGGATCTAGGCAAAGAGTTGGGAGATACCCTCCAGGGTACTACAGATGCTGCTGTCGCGGAAAAGGTTACAGCACAGCTCAATACCCTTACATCAATTGTGAACTCGTCCATGAGGCTCATTTCGTATGCAGCCGAAGGGTCGAGTAGGGCTGCGGCTTCAGCGATTGCTCTCCGTAGACAATCCTGGATGCACTTATGCTCCTTTGCGGAAGCCTTCAAGTCTTCCTTTACTAACACCCCATTTGATGGAGCCACTCTGTTTGGCCCCAAAGTAAAGGAGACCCTGACCCAGTGTGAGCAAGAGGGGAAAGACTCTGTCTGCTGTCGGAGTCCATTTTTCCACCCCATCCAGACCGTACCCCAAAGGGCAACAAGGTGGAAAATGTGGTTTCGTAAACCCCAGGGTTCTTTCCCAAGCACACAGGGTGATGCCCCCTCCAGAGGCAGAGGGGGGGGGCAGAAGTGGAAGACGTCGTCCTGGCGGCAGAGGGGGTCCGCAAAACCAAGGCGACAGGGATACGGTCCCTGGGAAACCTTTCCAGCACTCCTGAAGGGAGGCCCGACTGTCCTGCTCTGGAGGCAGTCGGGGGTCGCTTAGCTTTATACCCTCAGGCCTGGTAAAGTCTTACCTCAAACCACAGCTCCTCCACTCGAAGTGTAGCCTGGTAAAGTCTTACCTCAGATAGATGGGTACAAAGCATTATTACCAGAGGTTACAAAATTCCATTTCTATTTCCCCCGTTACCGCAGAAAAGATTCCCAGATGTACCGCCCCATCTGCGAGAGCCTGCAGCTATAGAAATTTCAAAGCTGCTAGAAAAGAGTCATCCAACCAGTCCCGGCGGACCAAAGAGGATTCGGAACTTACTCAAGGTTCTTTTTAGTTCCAAAAAAGACAGGGGACTGGAGGCCAATTCTGGACCTAAGCAATCTCAATACCTTCGTCAAGAAAGAAAAGTTCCGGATGGTCACGCTTCAATCGATCCTTCCATTCTTACAGAAGGACAACTGGATGTGCTCAATAGATCTCAAGGACGCATACTACCACATCAAAATGGCCAGAGCGTCCAGGGATCACTTGCGCTTCAGGCTGGGAGCCAGTCACTATCAGTTTCAGGTCCTGCCCTTTGGTCTAACCTCAGCCCCCAGGGTTTTCACCAAATGCATGGCAGTGGTAGCGTCTCACTTGAGACGCCTAGGATTCCAGGTGTTTCCGTATCTGGACAACTGGCTCCTTACTGCCACCACCGACTGATTCAGGCCAGGGATTACACACTCGAACTTTGTGTTCAACTCGGAATTTCCATAAATTTCGAGAAATCTGCATTACAGCCGTCAGAGCATATCTCATTCATAGGAGCAGATTTGGATACCCGTTGCTTGATTCTAAGACTTCCCCCAGAAAGAATAGCCTCTCTACAAAATCACATATCTCTACTCCTGTTGTCCAAGAAATCCCCGGCCAAACTGGTTCTAAAAGTTTTGGGACTCATGTCGGCTTCCCTCATTGCAATACCATTGGGAAGACTGCACATGAGAGTTCTTCAATGGCTGCTGTTCGCACAATGGTCGTTCCAACAGTTACCACTGACACACGAAATTCACATCACAAACATCTGCAAGCCACACCTATCTTGGTGGCTACAGAACTGCAATCTCACCGGCGGCCGGCCGTTTGTGCTACCCACTCCAACAGCTACAGTGACCACGGACGCTTCCCTGATAGGGTGGGGGGGCATCTTTCAGGGACAGACAGTCCAAGGCGAATGGACCAATCTAGAGTACAACCTGCACATCAATGTTCTGGAGATGAGGGCAGTGTTCCTAGCGTTGCAACACTTTTCTTCCCTTCTACCTCTAGGGACCATTGCAGTTCAAACGGACATGTCCGTAGTCTGGTACATAAACAAGCAAGGGGGAACCAAATCTTACCAGTTGTGCAGAGAGGCCATGAGAATTTGGCAATGGGCAGAGTCCACGGGTCGCTTTCTGATAGCAACGCACATCCCGGGGTTATCCAACGTCATAGCGGACAGGTTGAGCAGAGCCATCCTGTTACCTCACGAGTGGTCCCTCAAACAGACAACAGCGGACATGATATTCCGCAAGTGGGGCCAGCCTTGCTGCGATCTGTTTGCGTCTCCAATGAACGCCAAATGCAGAAGCTACTTCGCCCTATTACCCCCGCCAGGGGAAGTCCCCAGGAACGCTCTGATTCACGATTGGCCCCCGGGTCTCCTGTACGGCTTCCCTCCTATACCTCTGATACCAAGGTTTCTGCAGAAAGCCAAGAATCTGGAAAGGACTGTAATTCTCATTGCCCCATTCTGGCCTCGTCAAATTTGTTTTCCCATTCTTCAAGCACACCAAATACGGGAGCCCTGGATCCTGGACCCAGAGCCAGATCTACTGACCCATTCGTCAGGGGCTCCCCACCCGTCGCTCCTGTCCCTCAGACTAGCAGCTTGGCTGCTCCGCTTCCCTTCTTAGCCAGGTCTGATCTTCTTTCTCCTGCGGTTCAGAACATTCTAGTAGCCTCTCATAAAGCTTCCACTACAAAACTTTACACTAGTAAGTGGAAGCACTTTGTATTCTGGGCAACTGCACAACATTTAGATCCATTAATAGCCCCACTAAACAAAGTTTTACAGTTTCTATCCATGCTATTTCACCGAGGAGCTTCTCCTGCCACCTTGAGGGTTCAATTGGCTGCTATTTCAAACTTTCATGTAGGAGAGAATGGAGCACCTATTATGACTCATAGGCTTTGTAAGGCTTTTCTAAAAGGGTCCTTTCATATTAGACCACCAGTCAGGTTCCCTACAGCTCCGTGGAATCTAAACCTCCTTTTATCCCAACTAATGCTTCCACCCTTTGAACCAGCCTCATCCTGTTCTTTAAAGTTCTTGTCATGGAAAACTCTCTTTCTAGTAGCTATCACTTCAGCTAGACGAGTGTCAGAACTTCAAGCTCTTTCCATTAAGCACCCATATTTGATTTTTCACCCGGATAGGGTATCCCTGCGCACCAACCCGTCCTTTCTTCCCAAGGTTTGTTCAGTCAACAACATTAGTCAGTCCATTGAACTCCCCACATTTTTCAAAAACCATTCCAATAAGCTGGAATACATCTAGGAATATTTTTTAAGAATCAAAATGTTATTAGTGTTCCACAATCAGGTGACCTTAAGAAAAGGAGCACATTTACTCCCCCTATGTGTAATACACTAACATCCTTTGAGAATGTGGTAAACACACAGGTGTATACTTTATACAACAAATATAAGCACTCAAGAGATGAGAAACGGGTTAGGTGTGATATAATGGATGTGATTCAACCTCTGTGTGACAACAATATCAGAATCATGTCCGCTGACAAGGGAGGGGGTATTGTGTTTTATGATCAAGAGAAATACATTAGCAAGATTTTTGAGCTATTGAATAACTCTACACAATACACACCCTCATCCTTAAATGAAGTTAATATAGCTCATGGTCGCATTGATTCCTACTTGGAGGAATTCATTGTAGAAAACAGAATTAGTGAGGAACTATACATATTTTTAAAAGTTGAGTTCCCCGTTCTTGCTACCATTACAGGCATCCCCAAGGTCCACAAAAATATCAACGACCCTCCATTCCGTCCTATTATTTCTGGCAGTGCAAGCAAAGCCTTCCCCTTTGGTCAGGTGATCCATCACAAACTGAAACATATTTACAATACTGTAGACCACATCATGAAAGATTCCTGGGAGTTCCTAGGCATATTTAAAAAGGACCTGTGGAGCTCTGACATCATTTACGTCACAATTGACGTTCAGGATCTTTTTTCATGTATTCCCAAGGAGGATGGTCTAAACAGATTCAACAATAGTATTCGTAGTGTGAGTGGTCTGGGACAGGATGATATCTCCCTGTTGATGGAGTTCATGGACATTGTTTTGGATCACAATTACATTTACTTTGAGGGTGAGCACTACAGACAGAGAACAGGCGTAGCTATGGGCACTGCTTGTGCCCCTATATCATAAACTTAGTCTTGTTGGACTGGGAAACGGAATTCATATTACAGTCTAAATGGATGGTACAAATCAAGAGATATGTTAGATACCTGGACGATATTTTTATCTTATGGGGGGGTGATGAACAGGATTTTTTGGATTTCATGAAATACATCAACAGCACTACTGATTATTTAAAGTTCACCCATCAATATAATCGTACTGGTATCAACTATCTTGATGTGTTCGTATACAGCAAGGGTGATGAGTTCCAGTCCCGTATCTACAGAAAGCATACGTTCAGCAATGGATATTTGCATTTCAGTAGTGCCCATACATATAGTACCAAGAGGGGTATCATGAAGGGGCAGTGTATTCGGGCTGCTCGAATGACAACTGAAAGGGACTATATGTTCCGGGAGATGGAGTATATTGGGCATTTATTTGCAGACAAGGGATACCCCCAAAAAATGATTAATGATATTATCGGGTATGTCAGTAATGAATGGGGCCGTAAATACAAACCACTATTAGGGGTGGGTACTAATAGTTTTCAGAAAGTCAAAGAACGATCATTCTAAGGCTTGTATAATCAAATATGGTAGACACTCTAGTAAAGTGAAAAATATCATCACCTCTAATTGGAACATTTTGACTAGTGACCAGTCAATAAGAGATAAGGTAACTGACAGGCCACACTTCGTTTACAAAACTGGCAACAATTTAAAAAGGATCATTGAAATCAAATCCAAATATCAACAGACCACGAAAGTACAGAAAACAGGTACAAAAAAATGTGGTCAATGCAATTTTTGCAGATACATATTGGATGTACCTAACATTACACTAAAGAACTGTTTGAGAAGTAAGGTCTGGTTTTCTAATGGTAACTGTCTGACTAAACATATAGTTTATTTGGTTTGCCAAACTTGTATGAGTTATTATGTGGGTAAGACAGACCGTTGTTTAAAGAACAGAATTTATGATCACACATATTGTATGAGGAAGTGTGATGTCAATAACGCTTTGTCGAGGCACCTTATCAACAACCCACAATGTAAGGTGTTCAAATTTGCCATTTTGGATGTGATTACCCCCAACCCACGAGGGGGTAATGTTAAGGCAGTAGTGGGAGAAAGGGAGATTAGGTGGCAGATTAAGTTGGATGCAGCCACTCCCCCGGGCCTCAATGAGGTGATCCCTACTAAACCCCTTGTCAAGGTTTAAAAATTTAAATATTTTAAATATCACACATAGTATTTGCATCAAGGAGATAGATATATATTTATATTCAATCTTAGTACACCACATGTCCACAATTTTCATATTATTTATGTATAATATTTTTAGTGTAGGAATATCAGATAGTCAGGACAAAATATTACATTTATATAATATTTTATTATATTATATTTATTGTGTTACATATGAATGTTATTCATTCTTGCAGATGCTGTAAATAATATCAGATACAAGTATTTATTTAGTACTATTTTGATTTATGAATTTTGTAATATGTAAGGTTTTATGTTTTACTGAAGGTTAGTTGTAGTTCAAGTTTGTGTTTTACAGAGCTTGAATGTAATGATATAATTGATTAATTGATGTAAAGGGCGGGTTCTTTTTGTGGGAGGTTTGTATATAAGAGGATGAGTTTTAGTATGGTTTGTTCTGATGAAGACAGTTTTATACTGTGGAAAGCGCTTAACCTTTGTTGTTTTTATCAATAAATCTACGCTGTTTCAGCATAGTTTCCTGACTCCTGGTGGTTTTCGCTAACTTGTTGGTGAATTCTTTCAAGCTGGAATACATGTTACACAAGTTGGATGTTCATAGACAAATCAGATTCTATCTAGATAGAACAAAGAATCACAGAAAAGCAGACCAACTCTTTATAGCCTTTGCGGACAACAGAAAGGGCATGGCAGTGACAAAGCGTACTCTCTCCAAATGGCTATCTGATTGTATTACTTTTGTTTATACTGCTACTGAGCAGAGTTTGCCCACCAAACCGAATGGACATTCTACTAGATCAGTCTCTACATCTCTAGCTCATGCGGCCCGCCTACCTTTGGATACTATTTGTGCGGCCGCCACTTGGTCTAAACCACATACGTTCATCACTCACTACAAAGTGGATAGGATTTCCAGGGACAGGGCAACCTTTGGTTCCACTGTGCTCAGGAACGTTCTTCCGTGAGTCTCGCAGGGTCACGGAGCTAGGGACGCTACCCATCTGTAAGAACAAACAGCGAGATTGAACACTCTCACATAAAGAAGTTATGTCCTTACCATAACGTTCCATGTGGAGTGTTCATCTCGCCTTTGTTCTTACATTCCCACCCTCAGGTCAGGAAGAACGTCCAGTTTAGAGGTCTGGTTTGGCTCTCCCGCTACTGATTTCTCTCTGCTGTTGCTGCTGGTTTCAGCAACGCCCTGGTATGTATGTATGTATGTACATTTACATTCCTGATGGGGATCTGGTATTGTGTTGCAAACTAGATCTGAGGTAAGGGCAGAGGGAATTGTGGGAGATAGGTTGATCTCGAGCTTCTTCTCGATGCAGAGCTTTGCTAAGCGGCCGACTCGGAGCCGAGGATCGGCTCCGAACCCATGTGTAAGAACAAAGGCGAGATGAACACTCCACATGGAACGTTATGGTAAGGACATAACTTCTTTTTTTCACCCAAGACCTCCAATCAAGGATCCTTCTCCTCCTTGGGATCTTATTTTAGTACTCCAAGGTCTCACCCAGAAAAACTTTGAACCTGCTAGTTCTTGCGAGCTGAAGTATTTGTCATGGAAGATGGTCTTTCTTGTGGCTATTACGTCAGCCAGAAGAGTTTCAGAATTGCAGGCCCTGTCTTCTCAACTGCTGTACATAACCTTTTTTAAGGATAGAGTTTCTCTTAGGATAAATCCTTCCTTCATCCCAAAGGTTGCTTCAGAGGTGAGCATGAGTCAGACCATTCATTTACCTGTGTTGTTTCCAGTAAAGGCAAATACATGTTACATGCAGATGCCCTATGCTGACCGTCTATATATATATATATATATATATAAAAAAACTCCAGCTATACTGTCGCATATCATCTACTCAGAGGTGATCTCTGCTTAACATACAAGCCCATGTCAAACCCAGAGCTGTTGGACATGCTACACTTAAAGAAATCCCAATCCCTCAGAGCCACATGCTCCAGGGATCTAAACCTTGTCATCACAATGACTAGAACATGCTGGAGGGATAGGTTCCTGACCCAGAGACTCCCCAGACTCTGGAATAGACTTGCCCATACATGTCAAGCAGAGCGCATCTTTGGCCCTCTTCAAAAGGAACCTTGACAATTGAATGGGAGATGGGAAATTCACCCCAGGGATCACGTCAGTCGCCCTGCTAGACAGGGGTCCAGGGAAGTAAATATTGTGGGAAGTAGCAGCCAGGGAATTGTTATGGCTAGGCTTGTATAGATCCTAGGGCCGATAGCCTAGTACCAACCTATTAACCTACATTTTTGGGATATTCACAGACAGTTATGTTTCTACCTACATAGGACTCGACCTCATAGAAAGTCATAGATCAGTTATTCATTGCCTTTTTCGCTGAACTGGTTGGGCCAGGCTTGTCTCTAAGATTACTTTAGCTAAATAGATTACAGAATGTATTTTTGCAGTTTATTCTCCACAAGGCAAGCAACTTCCCAGTCCAGTTAGAGCCCACTCCACCAAATCACTGTCTACCTTTTCTGCTAGAACTCCAACTGATGAGATCTGCACTGCAACTACTTGGTCCATGGTTCATACCTTTGTATCTGACTACAAGTTGGATATTCTTTCCAGAAACGGAGCATCCTTTGGTTCCATGGTGCTAAGGCATAACCCCTTGAGGTCCTCTCAGGGTTTGTGTAGCTGGGTACTCTGACCCATTTGTGGTGTGTAATGAAATGGACCACATCATATTAGAAGTTATGTTGGTGTCTGTGTTATGCAATTTCATTATGCATCACATCCTACCGTTTCCCCCTTCCTTGCACAGCTGAGAGCGATTCAGGGGATTACAGAGCTCACTGGCTCCTAGTTTGGATTCCAGTAGGCCTGTTGTCTCTGTATTACTATTTTCTCTGATAACCATCTTGACGAAGGGGAGTAAACTCGATCTGAGGGTTTGAGGAGTGAGGCATCATGGGAGAAGGAGGAGTTTGAGGCTCAGATCGTATGTCTGAGAAATGGCTAGCTTGGATCTGAGGATGGATCCAAAGACCCATTCGTGATGCATAATGAAATTGGATAGATTTGAAGACCCATTCGTGATGCATAATGAAATTGGACAGCACAGATGCCAAGTTATGGTAAGTACATAACTTCTGTTATATAAAGACACTAAGACTCTGTGCAAGTAAAGGGCAGCTAGTCCAACTCCATCCTGCACACACAGAGAAACTAGTGAGTCGGAAAAAGACCACCTGATGTGTTCTGTTTTACACATTTGGAAATGCATAATCTTATCAAAAGCTGGTACCCTAAAGACCCGGTACTAGGAAATTGAAGTCCTTTTAGTGTATTGCTGTTTTCCTTTTCTGTGGTCTCCTTTATTCTTCTCCACATTGCAAGTTAAGTATGCTGTAAACCGACCCACCAGAAGAGTGCCAAACTGAGCAAACCTCCACTTATTTAAAGCATGTAAGGCTCTGCTGTGTACATGTGGGCCTAACCAAATTTGATCTACTTCCCTACAGAGACCAGCCAGTCAAAACAGACACTGATTCTGCAAGGAAACCCAAGCACAGGTAGCTTTCATCTAGATGCCTCTAGTCTCACCATGATCTCTTCTCAGCAGAAGCCAGCTATTCCAACTCCAGCCTACACCCACATAGAAACCAGCGAGTCAGAAACATGCAGTCTGATTTGCTCAGGTACCCAAGCTCAGGTAGCTGTATTTTGGAAACCTGTAGTCTTACCCAAAGCTGTTACACTGACTGCCACTAAGAAACACAAATTGAACCAAGACATTGGAGATGTAAAAAAAAAATGGGCACATTTTTTCTTGGCCTAGGGAACGCCCTGTGCCTTTTGCACAGAAAGGTAGATACAATAATAAACAGCGAAGAATGAAACAGACCATGGACTCACTAGATGAATTTTCTCCTGATGAACTTTTCAGTGCGATAATGTTAACTTAGATTCAACTAACAGGAATTTGCAGTCTGTAGACTCAAACAATGTTACACACTTACTATCAGAAGCAAGTACTTTTGTGAGGTCCACACCCCCCATTAATACAAATGGTACAACTCTGCAGAATCAGGATTTTCAGCAGGGAAAGGCACTAATTACTATCACATGACCAGAGAAAGTGGAGCAGGCAGTACGGAATACATCAAAGAACCAAGAGAAGGAGAGGGACAATTCGAGGGGCAGGAAGCAGTATCAAGGTCAGCATTCCAACAGGTGGAGAAGCCGAGAACTGGAGACCTGCAGCAGGACTCGCAGCAACAAGAACTGAAGTGAATTTTCTGTTCATCTTCTTTTCAATTAACTGAAGCTGAGTTAAAGATTTTGAATAAAGGCATAGGTTTCATTCCATCTAATGTAGACAATGCTGTGACAGCGTTGATTGATCTTAGATTGTTTATAAGGAATGAGAGTATGAAATTTATATTTAAGGATGCACCTGATACATCTACACAAGTATTAAAAAACTAGTATGTTTATACTGATAAATTGTCCCATTTTAAATGCATTTATGGGGGCATGTGAAAGGGACATACGTAACTATTATATGAAATCTGAAAAAAAGAAATACAACCTTTCTTTGAGTTTCAAGCTCTTGAGAAATTACAAAGCAACAAATGATATTAAACAGGCTGACAAAGGTGGTGCAATTGTTATTTTTGGTAGAGATATGTATAATATGCTTATCCTTGAATTCTTGAGTGAAGTCCCTCCAGCAGAAGTATTTAAATGTATAAGCAAAGTTAACGTGTGTATTTTTGAGCTGAAGCTTAATAATGATGTCAGTACTGAATTGTTTAATTATTTTACGGTTCCATGCCATATGACACCTGATTTGTATGGTCTCCTGAAAATTCATAAAAGTTTGTGTCCTATTGTATCTAGTTCTGGTTTACAGGTTACTTTAGCAAATATTTATATAAAGTTAAAAGTTTTATTAAAAGATAGAAATTTTTTTACAACAGTTATACTGCTGGTTTAATGAACATCAGAACGTTGAATTTTTATTTGTAACTCTTGACATTAAATGATTTACTGTGATAACACTACAATATGGGTTAGAAGCATAACGTGACTTTTTAAGTAGAACATGTGGTATGGTTGGTAGAGAAGTGGAAACAATTTGTTAATTGACAGAAGTGGTGTTGACTAATGTGTTTAACGAATGCAGATATATACAGAAAAATGGGGTAGCTTTGGGCACCACAATGGCAAATACATATGCCAATATTGTTTTGTGCTGGGAAGAGCAGTTTGTTTATAGTGAACTACATCCTTTTTATGACAATATTTTTCCTGTGGGTTGGTAATAATGCTGAACTTGAAGTATACATAGAATATTTAAATAGAAACACTAACGTTTTGAAATGTACAGCTCAGTTTTCTGTGGATATTAGCAATTATCTGGATGTTAGTTTAATTAATGTAGTGGAGGTGTTAATACTTCGATACATAGAAAAAGAGATGCACTCCAACCGATATGTCCTCAGGAATAGTATGCATAACACACACACTTTTAAGGGTGTATTCGAAGGACAAATGTTTAGAGCCAGTCAACTAAACACGGATGAGGCCAACTATAAATTGGAACTGGATAGAATGACCACAGATTTTGAACGCTGTGGTTATAACAACTCATTATTAAGATGTACAGCAGATTAAGTTATTATGGAAAGACCAGGCAAAGCGAAACCCCACTTTTCTAGTAATACGAGCCATGTTAATTCTGGTCATAATTCTATTAAAAATACTATACGGTATGTCATGACATATAATCGTAGATCAGAGGGTGTTAAGAATGTTATTAAAAGCAACTGGGGTATTCTTAAAAACATGCTTGAGATAATTAGAATAGTTGGTGAGGCCCCCATGTTTTCATATTGTACCTGTCTGAATTTGAAACAAAGATTATGCTAGAATGACTTTAAAAATAATAAGTTGAACATAAGTAGAAAGCGTACATTTCCTTGTTATAATTGCATATGCTGTGATATAAATATAAGTTGTGAATTTATATGTCCTAACACTAAAAAGAAGTATACTTTCAGGTGTTTTGCAACTTGTAATGCCACTGCCATTGTGTATATGTCATGATGTAAGGTGTATCGCAGATAAGCACTTATGAAGCCAAGGTCACGAACGGATTACACAAAACTGTTTTTAATGAAGCACAAACACAAATCGAATTGCATCACACTATAATGAACACAAGCGCAAAACGCTTAACTGATTCACTGTGTTTTACGTTCCAAATGGAACTTCCTCAGATGCAAATCAGTTAACTACCTCATAGCAGCTTAAATACCATTTTAAAAAAAAAAGAACCCAATCAAATTCATGTATTACTGTTTTTCATGAATATTCATAAGAACATGCTGACAACCTAACTTGCGTTTCTTTATACAAAATATTTCATAATTTCATATAAAACATTCTAAAACCATCACTAAAATATGTATTTCTTATTAATTTCATTAAATATATATATATACCATGTAAAAAATATTTTATATATTTATATATATATATATATATATATATATATATATATATATATATACACACACATACACATACATACAACTTTCGCCTAAAGCACTTTCAATATTATTTCATAGACAATGCTGCCGTGTCAAAACAAATTACTCCAGTCAATTTTGCAAATTGAAGAGGAGAGAGAGAAATCACAGTAAAATGTCTTCATTAAAACTGTCACACACAAATTCACATTATTAAACATATGAGCATTATTACATAAAAATAACTATAAACAAACCACCCCAATAATATATTTCCCCCAAATACATATTATATTCTCTTTCATTACATGTATTTAAAGTTTCTTAAAAAAATTCTGTATAAATTATAATTTTGCTGATCTGAGTTTTAAAATAAGCATTATGGATACATCCTTGTTCAAGCCTGTGGTCCTACAGGCATCAAGAACCAATTGCTAATAAAGCTCCCGAACTTCTATTTTATTTTCCCAGTCCCCTCACCTTATATCTTAGGGGATATGTTCTATTTGTTGGAGGTGAACTCTCTGAAGCACTTTTTTTCATCTTTTTTTTTTTTTTTGGTATGCTGTAAGGTGTGTCAATCATTCTACATAGGGAAGTGCACAAGAAAGTTGAAGGACAGAATTATTGAATACATCTGAAATAGGTAGAGAGGTAGTAAGTAATGCCTTGGGCAAGCATATGTAGGAGAAAGGAAGTACACATACATTTAACTTTAGAGTGATTGACATTAGACAGAAGAAGAAAAAAAGGGGAGATCTTAATAAATCATGGATCACAAATTAGAAGCTGATTGTTTTCCAGGTTTAAATGTTGTCTTTTGGCTTTTTCCGGTTAGGGGTCGCCACAGCGGAACTCTGGTCCACGTATGATTGGCAGTAGATTTTCATGAACACTGAGGTGCCAGCTCGACGTTCAACCTTCAGCAAAGGCACGCCCATTTACGCATGTCTTTTGAACACCCACTCAACTGCGGGGAGGACATGCAGACTCCACACACAAGGCACTCCCAGCACTACAGCCGAGAATCTGGGAGAACCTCTTGCTGTGAGGCAACAACGCTACCGCTGCACCACCGCGGAAGTGTTTTCCAGGTTTAAATACAGATCTGTATTATATCAGCGAATGCTGTATAATCGACCCAAATATGTCAAAACACCAAAATACCGAACACACACAACAGCGATTTTTCCCTAGGGAAAAAAATTGCTGTTCAGTTTAAAAAAAAATTGCACCCCCTCTACTTAAATTTACCAACTCTGAGATTGCACCACTGTGGAGGAAATGGCAAAGTCCCAAAAACGGTCCAGTGACCCCCCCCCCCCCCAGGGAAAAAAATCGCTGTTCCATGCTTTCGGGATTTCACCATTTTAAATAAAAAGGGTCGATTAAACAGCGTTTGCTGATTTAATAGGAACCCTTTAAATACAGCAGTAAGCATTAAACCTGTTAAAAAGACAAAGTTAACTTTGAAATAACATCTTGTGTGGATGGGTCTTAGTTAAATGTTTTACTTATTTTATGGCTTAAATGTTTTACTTATTTTATGGCTGCACTGACTTTCAGTAACGTCTGTGTATGTAAAGTGCTTAATACAACTGTGTCGTGATTAGTTTTATGGTTTGAATTTACTATTTAAATGAAGGCATTTCATTTCTTTTTTACACACTGAAGTGTTGATCCCGAAAGCTTTGTGATTTTTTTTCTTTTTGGAATAAATGCTGCATTTTACCTCAACGTTTCCAGGTTTTGGGATTTTTTTTTCTACTACAAGGTCACACAGCAGTGGAGAAAAGAGAAGTCTTCAACAACACTAAAAGCTACTTTGGCAAAATTCATTTGGTGGATCATCATTCCACTGACAAGTTCCCCCAGCTATATATTCAAGAAAAGAGACAGTAATGTTATGAAAAATTGATAGCAGAATGTATTATAAGGAGGTGCAGATTTATTAAAGGGGAAAACATGGAAAATGATTTCTAGCTAGGGTAGAGGGGAGGAAGGATAATTTGAATGAAGATTTAAGACAAAGTGTGTGGATGGGGGCATAGCCGGCATTAGGCACCCACCAAACCTGCGGCCGTGGGGAGCCCCCAGTTACCTCCCTGCACACAAGGGCCCCCACTAACAATGTTTAGCTAACTTGCACACAAACTGCTGTGGGTTTCTCCTTCCTCTTTGCCCAGTTCTGGTTCTCTCAGACTCGGCATCTCACAATTCGCGGCTCCATTAAAACGTTTAATAAACTGCTTTCCTGTAAGCTGTGATGTCAGCTGAAAGCTGCACTCCATCAGGTCCACTTCAGTGAAGCAAGGACCTGATTGGTTGCAACAACCAAGGAAGTAAGCTGTGTGTTTTTTTTCCCCCTTTTGAAGGAAGTGGTCCTTGCAAAGCACTTCCTGTGTCAGTTGCCTTTAAAAAGGCACGTCTGTTGCAAGCATTCCTTTCTCTTGTTTTTCAAGAGAAATGCTTGCTTTGCTACTTGGATTTTCGGCAGATCATTTATTGGATTACTGGTGGCATGAGGAGGACAAGTACTTTGGAAGAAGCCTTTCAACAATGGTCATTGGGACAAGCCAAGGAGCTGCATTTTCAATTGCTCTTGTAAGGGCAATTTTTAAAAGATCTGAAAAATTGTCCTTTTAAGGACAAATTTAAAAAGACTGAAATGGTCTGTGTGGTAACAGTCAGGGGTCAACCTTTAATTTAGTGTGAGTAGAGGATTAGTTTCAGCCTTCCACTACAGAAAAAGGTAAGCTGCTGAGTTTTTTTTTTTAAACCTTTTTTTTTTGGGGGGGGGCGCAAGGTGATGAGGATTAATGATATTTGTCCCCAGAATTCTTGGGGGGTGGGGGTGGAGAGAGGATTTGGTTTAAATAGTTTTATTTTAGCTTTGTCCAGAATTCTTGTGCTAAGAAAATAGGAGGGTAAGCTTGTCTGTGATAATTAATGTCCAGATTCTAGTTTTTTACTCAGTCCTGCATAAGAATACTCATGTTTATTATTTATTTACTTTTGCTTTGTCCGGAATTGCGCTGATAGGTTGGTAGTGGGGCGATAATGACTGAGAAAAAGTAGATAATGATTTAATGTAGACTAATGCAAACCCTGTTATTCTAATATTTCTTTAAGTTTATAACATCATATTTACAACCATCTCTTGTGCTGTGTCGTTGGTCTATGACTTTTTGCTTTGTCCAGAATTGTTGTGCTGAGAGGTTGTTAGGGGAGTATGGGCTGTGAGAATGTTGTAGAATGTCCTCATGTCTGCTTGGGATTTTTTCCTCTCTCTCATGAAAAATTTTAGTCCATGCAATGCAAGACCTGTTCTAGCATCTTTATAAGTTTATTAGATGAGTGTGTAAATGCCTTTGCCCTGCCTTTTTTTTGGTTTGTCCATAGTTGTGCGCACGAATATAATTTTAATGCAAACCCTGTTCTACAAATTTTTCTGCATTTATAATAGCAATGTTTAAAACTATCCGTGATGCTCTGCCTTTGTTTTATTTTTGGCTTTATCTACAATTGGTGTGCTCAGAGGTTAGGAGGATGTTGGGGGTTGTGAAAATGTTGCATGGTGTTCTAATGTTTGGTAATTTTGGTCTGTTTCTCATAAAAAAAAAAAAAAAAAAAAAATTTGGTTCAAGCAAATTGTGCTACTGCAAAATCTGTTATATTAGCATCTTTACTGGTTCGTAAGCCAAGTGTTTTAAATCCCTAATGTTACACCTTTGTCTTCTCCTTTTTTTTGTTTATTTCTTTTTGCTTCATCCAAAATTACTGTGGTAAGAGGTTGGTGGTGGGGTATGGGCATTGTGAAAGTTGTGGGACTGTTTGCTTGATATTTGTGGTCTGTCCCTCAAAACAATTTGGTTTTCTAGCGAAACTTTGAGATTGAAACAAAGTAATACACTAAATTATGGGAAAACCCATTCAGTCATTTTTATAAGCATTTTAATGGTTTTCCCTGATGTTTAACTTTTGTCTTATGCTGTTGTGTTTTAACCAGAGTTCTTGTGCTGAAGAGTTGGAGGTAGGGGCTGTGAGAATGTAGAAAGTACAGGAGTTACTGTAATGCACGCTGATGGAAAACTTGTTATATCATCTTTTTAAGTTTAAAATGTTTAAAGTAAATGCTTAAAACTATTGCTAACATTATATCTCTGCACTGCAATTAATTTTGGTTTTATCTGGAATTATTATCCTGAAACATTGAGAGGTAAGGGGCTATGAGAATTCTGCAGAATGTACTGATGTTTTAATTCATACTAATGCATACTCTGTAATTCTAATACCTTTGTAAGTTTATAATGGCAATATCTAAAGCCATCTCTGATATGCCTTTGTTCTGTGATTGTTTTTGGCTTTGTCTAGAAATGAGCTGAAACATTAGGCAGGGTAGGAGCTGTGAGAATTATGTCCAATGTTGAGATGTTTACCTAATATTTTTGGTCTGTTACCCTCAATAAAATGTGGGTTCATGCAACGCATGCTACTGAAAAATCTGTTCTAACATCTTTATTAGCTTAGAAGCTCGGTGTTTTAAAGCCCTAATCTTATGTCTTAATGTGCTGAGAGGTTGGTGGTAGGGAGTATGAGCTTTGTGACAGTTTCAGACTGTGCTTGATATTGTAAGCTGTCCCTCAAAGCAATTTGGTTTTCTAGCAAACTTTGAGGATTGAAGTAATGGGAGCGAGGTGTGGTCACACCTTACAACCCCTAGGTAGAGCCCCCAGCATGACACTTGCTGGGGGCCCCCAAAATGCTAGCACCGGCCCTGGATGGGGAGCAATCACATGCATAGTTGGAGAGGTAATATGGGATGGGAGAGTAAATGAAACGCACCCTCAATTTCCATCTTCTGGTGAAGGCTTGGCATAGGATCCAGGAATGCAGAGAAAGTAGAGAAATGGTGGTGCTATGTAGCTTAAGTAAGGTTGGTAGGTGGGGGTTGTAAGATCTCCGGGTCTAGAGATATGGCTAGAATTAATGGATATTTAATTTTTTTGAGGGGAGCTAAATAAAATGACACGGAACATTTTGTATTACAAGCCTAAAAATTGCTCATAAAGTTGAAATAGAATGGGAAGACATCGGACTAATTTAGGAAACTAAACTGAAGATTGGGGACATAGGCAAGCTTAGTTCAGGGGATTTTCTTTGTATGTAGGCAGACCAGGTGAACAAAAGTTGGGAAGGAGGGGATGGCTACAATGTTTATAAGGGAGGGTTGCTTCTTTGAGTCCAAAACATCAAGAGAAGTTGGGTTACCGATGCCTTGTGAGGTGCAGTAAAGTCTGCTTGATTGGGAATATATGCAAGTTGAATTCTGATGGGCAGAGTTTCTTATAGATTTTGGAGAACAGGAAACTTGGAAGTACAGGCTTTTAGAATTACCTTAGATTAAAAATGTAGATGTAAAATTTAATAGAAAATGTTTAACACAACAAGAGAGAGAATATTAAGGAAATGTGAGAGTTAATAGTTATATGGTGAAATCTATAAAAAAATGTCACTTTACAGATACGAATATGAACTGGCATCAGGCTAGTAAACTGGAGAGGTTTATAGTTAAAGCTGAAGTGCAGAGATGGCAGGAGGATGTGCAGATTCAGGACAGATGAATCTCAAAAATGCTTCTGTAGTGATATTTTTGGCCTTAAAAGCTCAAGTAGAGGACCAAGAACTGCGGGTGGGTTAAAAGTAGATGTCAGGAAGTATAAAACAGGCTAAAGTGTTGACACAAAATAAACTTAGATAATCCTGCACTGGGTGCACAGTCATAAGGTGGAATCTGAGCAGCACTGTGCAAACAGTCAATGCAGAACGTAGAAAATGTAGAAAGGGGTTATCAGAAGAGGATATTGAACAAAATGTAGTCGCAACAATGGAAACAGCTGTCATTGAGCGAACCTCTTGGCTTAAGATCAAGTGAAGTGTAGTGTAGAATGTACTAGAAAAAAGAGATTCCAATATTGGTTTGAAATTAACATGGAGCTAGAGAATGAAATGCTACAGAGGGAATAATTCTGTTGACTCTAAGGGGATACAGCTGGCCTATATTTACCGTGTAAATTGAAAGGTAGGAAGGAGTTTTATAGGCAAAATTTGGATGGCAGTTGGAAGGTGATCTCCAGGGAAGCAGAGACTGGGGGAGGGAGTAGTTAATTTCTGCCATCCATGAGTTGTAAAGAATATAATATATTATATGAGAGAGAGACAAGATGTATAGTGCAGAGAAGATACATTTATATAGGAACATCATTCTGGATGTTTAGAAGGCAGTAAAGATATTGAAAAGCAGTGCTATGAGGAAGCTGATTCACTGTCCCATCAATTCCACAACGTGACCGGGAAAATATTGAAGAAGAAACTTGCAGAATTCTACAGTCAATGTTAAAGCTAAGGTTTGCTTCTATGAGTAGTGGGTGAAGCAGGCAAGATTGTTGATTTTACCTCAAAAGAAAGGCATAATGGTGCTGGAGGAATTACAAGCCAGCTCTTAATCATTGTAGATGCCAAGGTATTGACAGATGTACTGCTAGTCAGACTTGATGGGTGGCTTCCAACCTTGATAAACAAGGGGCCAGGCAGTTTTTTAAGAGGTTGACAATTGATAGGTAACTGGTGGCTGATGCAAGCATTTGTGGAGACAGTAGAAAGACAAAAAGTGGATCAAGTGAGAATAATACTGTCCAGTGGAAATAAACCATTTGACTCCACAGAGTAGCATTTCTTGCATAAGATATTTGAGTTCCAGCAGTGGTTTGAGGGATCTTTGCCAGGGTCCAGAAGTAGAAGTATTGGATAATGGTATTTTTTTTATGTAAGATTGAAGAATGAAAAGGGCAAAACCAAGGCTGCCTCCCCATCACCTGTTCTTATTGCCATGAAAATGCCAGCCCAAGGGTTAGAAGGTGCTTGAGGCAAAAGGAGGAACATGTTCTTCCCAGTAAATGTTTTAGACCACTGTAGAAAAATGATGGCCTGAAAAGGTCCTTAAAGAAGATACAAGAGGAGGAAGTATAGATTACAGAGACTCGTGATTTGTTGGAAGGACTGGAGTTGTATAAGGAACCCAAAGAAGAAAGATGTGAGGAAGGTTGGGCATTTAGGAAGGATGTCTGAGTGGACTACACATTGGAAGTAATCAACTCAGGGGAAGAAAGTTTGAGGAGAAAATGATTAGCATAAGATGGTAATTCAGATCACACACACACTAGCTAATTGAATCAGATACTTTAGGAGAGGTTGGATAAGGGAGCACAGAGATAGAGAGGAACGTTGAGTCATTCCTATTACAGAAAAGATGGTAGATCTGATTGTATAAAGATATTGCAAAGAAAGGAGAATGAAGTGTATTGAAAATTATAAAAGTGGCGGAGGGGAGGAAGACAGCTGTGGTTAGTCAAGGAATGGAAAAGCTATACAGATGTGATTCTCCTTAAAGGGTCTGAGTCCCTTATAGGAACAGCTGAGGAATTTTATACAAGTGATATACAGATTATAGAAGGAAGGAAAATGATGCACGGTTTTGGAGGTGTAGGGACAAGGCATGTTTGATTTCTGTGATGTGGTATTTTGAGTGGGCTAGTAAGATATGGGAACTGCCATTCAAAGAATGGGGGGAGGGTAACATGTAATATGAGACTTGGCAGTACTCAGCAGCTGTTTATATCAAGAATTTTGAAGTAGAACGTTTCCCTGACCCTGTCCTCTCTCATCTCTAGGTTGAGGACCATAAAAGGTCTTCTGCATTGAACCTATAGAAAACTGCTTGCTACATATTATGCAAGTAGCTTGTCATAATACCACACATGAAGCTCGTCAGCTGTGAATGCAAATAGAGTATCAGTGTTTTTTCTGTCTGTCATGCCCCCTAACACTTTTTGCCCGAGGCAGCCATCCCCTTTGCCCCACAGTAGCTAAGACCTTTGTTATGTTGGGGATTTATTTCCTTCCTTCCCTTTCCCTGTCTCTATTCCTTCTCACCTTCCTTCTGTTTACTGGCATAGTCTGAATGGGAAGAGCCTCTTTTCATCAGAGCTCTGGGAGGAAAAGCTGCACAGATACAGATGAGAATACAAAACAGTGATGTTCCAGATGTCAGAGTAATGCAACATAATACAACTAGGTAATGGTGTAATGTACAAACTTGTACAAATTGTGCGTATTAAAGTGCACATAGTGTGTACATAATGGCAAATATGTGAAAGAATGACCCATTTCCAGGGGAACCAATGTCAGGTTAATAACCGTAGTAGGATGTCCTCATAAAAGTTTTGCAGAAGTGGAGTACTAGTGCATACAAGTGTTACCTGAGCTGGGTACAAAGAAATTTAATGTCCATTTTTGCAAGGCCAAGTAAAAAGCCGTTTTGTACATCCCTGGAAGGGTGGGAGGGTTGGAGCTGTTACCAGCATGATACTGCTAAAGATTTTTCACTCAATGAAATAATTAAAGGCAGATATGTCTAAGCATATACATATCTGGGACCAAGCTTGTCATCATGGAATATAAACCTTTGAGGTCTCAGGGAGGCAGTCATGTCAGCTATGCTATCCTCTGCATGTATACTTCTGATCCTATGGCCATTACTAAAGTGTTAGCAGAAGTGAAACCATGAAGACAAAACACAGTATCCTAATCTAGAAGACACAGGAACTTCAAGATGTCCTCCTTAGTCCTAGACTCTGGGAGATTCTTGCTCTTTTCCATAGCCTTCTTGGAGCCGATTAAATGAAGAGTCGGGAGCTCACTGGCCTCAGTCGGCTAACCAACATTCTCTTGACATCTGTTCAATGTCGTGCATTCCTTGTCTGTTGATAACATGCTGTGATTAATGGAATCTTTACTGGCCAAAAGAAATCGGAGGAATCACTGCTGGAGTATTTTTAATCTCCTTTACTAGCCCAGACAGTGGCTTGCAAAGGGTATCCCCTTTTCTTGGCAGATAAAGGCCGGATGAGTTTATTCCAGGTTGCAGTGATGGCATTACAAATGTTCATCGCCAGAGCAGGGTACAAAGAAGGCTTCTCAGATGTCTTCAGCAGAACTTTCAATAGGCATTTCTTTTTTTTTTTTTAAATAATTTACTGATTTTTTTTTTTTCAAGAGTAATCATAAAACAGTTCAGTCATGTGCTAATCCACATGGGAGCACCAGTAAAACTCTAACAAAGAGACTGGTATGAATCATGTAGACACATGCTTAATTAAGCTTACAAAAAGTTCTATTATATATAACTGTAAGATAATACCTATTTAAAATATCCTTAAATATAGAAAAACAATGTCCAAGAAAAACAAAGAAAAAAAGAAATGGCATCAACTAGATGTTTATATTGGCCTGTTTTGTGCCTTTAAACTGAAGATATTGCAGAGCTTTGTTAATATAATCGCTCTCTCTTCTGCACCCCATAGCAGACATGCAAGAACACACAACAGGAGTGTGTGCCAAAAGAAAACGTCCACACACAAATACTAAAACCAAAGCACACCAAACTGAGAACCCAGCTGTAATGATGAACGGCCACACAAAAAAGCCAAGGAAAGCTGATTTTAATAATGTCAATACAAATACGTTTTCGTCCGTAGAAGACTTCATCAGACATTACTCATATTAATTCATTGCTCTCCTTATATACCATCCACTAAACTCACAGCCAATCACATCTTTAATATAATTAGTTAAAAACTTTTAATGACATGTTAAAAATTAACTTAAAGCTTGCAGCTAACTTGTTAAACATATAAATACTAAAAACACATTCATAATAAATACGTATAATTCATAACTGTAATATAAATACAATTAAAAGTATGTGAATTTAAAATGTTAAATGTAAATAAAAAATGTATCTTTATCTTGTTTCATGAAACAGAGTGCAAATGCTCCCTCTAATGGTTTAAATAAAAATTACTCCAGATTCTGCTATAAAATTACTATAATTTAGCAGCTCTGAGTTTTAAAACAGGGGCCGGGAAAATAAAATCATTTAAGCCAGATTTTTTATTGGCGTCCAGTTTGAGTTGCCAGAATAATTCCAGATATTCAGTTGTAGTCTCCCAAGTCCCCCACATGGATCCACTTCTACTTTTTCTTTCTCAAAAAAGGCAAATTTGGCAGAAGGACAAGTAATACTATATCTAAACAAGGCATTATTTTTGTCTTTATTTTTGACGTCATTTATATGTTAGTAAATATGTCTGTTAAACTTTCTAGTGGTTTCTCCAACATAAAAGGCCTGACAAGATTCACACACAGCAATATATATCACCCCAGCACTTTCACAATTACAAAACATATTAGATTCTATTTCTATCTCCCTTCTTGTTAAAATAATGATGTCCCGTGAAGTATATAGGAACATTGGGAGCATCTCCCACATTTGAAAGTTCCAGCTATCTTGGCAACCTTTCTTTTCTTTTTATTCTCCAAAACTTCTTTAATGTTTCTCCCTTTCCTATAAGTAAATCTTAGGGGTTCATTAAAAATGCTCCTTAGATCTGAAATATTGCTAAATGTATTCCAGTTAGTACTCACTACCTTTCTGATCTGAGTAGATTTTGTACTAAAATTCAGAATAAAATTACTGCTCAATTTGGTGTTGGTATGTTCTGTCCCAGATTTCCTTTCTTCTAGTGTAATGGGCTTCCCTAACATTGGGGCAAATTTATTATTTCTTTTTCTTTTTTAATTTCTTCAAAAATTTCTTCTAAAAGGGAGATGGGATATTGTCTATCTGTAAACATTTGTTTCAATATTCCACTTTCCTTTTCAAAGTCTGTATCTTCAGATGTCATTCTACTACTCCTAATGACCTGTCCCCTCACTATACCCCTCTTTTGGGAAAGGGGGTGGGCACTGGTAAAATGTAGATTAGAATATGTACGTTTTCTGTATATATTGGACTTGAAATATTTGGTTTCTACTAATTTTTGTAGTGAAATATCTAAAAACTCTAGTCTGTCATGGGTGGTGATATGGGAAAATTTTAAAAATCCAGTTGTATTATTGATGTATTCAATGAACTCCCATAATATTTCCTGGGGTCCCACACAGAAAATACATATGTCATCCAAATAACGACGATAATTCCAGTGTTTAGAATATTGAGAATTTAATACGTATTTGTCCTCCCACGTCGAAAGCACCAGATTGGCATACATGGGAGCACAACTTGCTCCCATGGCCACACCGCTCATCTGTTGATAGAACTCCCCCTTAAAGAATGAAAAATTATTCTTTAAAACTAATTCCATCAACTCAACATAAAGACTAACTTTCTCGTATTGAATGTTACCCTTAAACCTTAATGCTTCCTCAAACCATTCCAAACCTATGGTGTGCGGTATTATGTTAAATAAATCATAAATGTCCAAAGTGACAAATATAAGTTCCTGATGAAACAATGCTTGATTAATGCTTCTTAAAAAGTCCCAGGAATCTTTGAGAATCCCTTCCCTCTCGGTACAAACTTTATTGAGCTCTATATCTAAATATTTTGCTAAAGGATACATTTTAGAACCCCTGGCTGCCACAATGGGCCTGAGGGGTGGATCATCTAGATTTTTGTGGACTTTTGGGATTCCAAAGATAGATGGGATCTTCGGGTTGTCTATAGTCAAGTATTGAAAGATCTCAGGCGTTATAGTGCTCTCATGTAGGGTCTCTTCTAGCATAAAATCTATCTTACGGTATGCTACTTTAATTTCGGTTTTAGAAACCCGAACATATCTATCTGTGTCATTAGACGTATCTAGCATTTTGGCAGAATATATTATATCATCTATAAGTACCACCCCTCCCCCTTGGTCTGGCTTCATGACTCTTAAATAATGATTCTCCTTAAGTGAGTCTAATAACTGATTTTCCTCTTTCGTAAGGGTAAAGAACCTTTTCCCTTTATTAAATCCAGATCTAATCTCTTCTTCCACCAGTGTTTCAAAGTTTTTTAATTGTGGGTGGAGGGGTGTGTACTTTTCTTCTTAACTTGAGTAGCAGCATAAGTATTGTATTTTGTTTCATTATCAAATAATTCAAGGTTTTTTTACGAATGAACATTTTAAAATCAATTAAAGTCTGTGAGATGTTACTAGATGTAGTGGGCACAAATGTTAACCCTTTACTGAATAATTTGAAAAGGAATAGATGTAATTTCTTCAGCACTATAATTATAAATACTAAAATTCTGTAAAATGTGCCTATTCCCTATCACTTCAGTTCTATTAATTCCAAAGGCCCACTCCTGTCTGGGCTAGTGACCTTTCCCGTTTGGGTAACCTCCTCTTTGACTGTGATAATAATGCACTGGACCCTGCCTCTTAATTCTCTCAGACTGTCTAAGGTCAGGAAAATCATCTAGGTTGTCCAGATCATACCTTTCCCCATAACTGCTATAATTTGCCCTGGTATCTTCTTTTTGTCCCATTGGGTCAAATGTAGCAGAGGGGAATATGTCTCTAGAAGCAGGGACAGTGTACTGAAAATTCCTATATACATTTTTCTTAGGTTTTGGGTAACATATCTTGTCTCTATATTCTATAATGTCTCTGTCTAGCTTTTTACATTTACTTAAATATATCTGCTTAACTTTATCTTCAATTGTTTCTTTCATATTAAAATATTTGACTTTTTCTTCCACTGTAAACAATAAATCATTAATAAGTAAATTGTTTACTCCCCTAATCTCTTTCAACAATTTACCTGTTTCTCGATTGTTTTCTTTCATAATTGCCTTCACTATTTCAATGCCACAATTATTAAATATCTTTAACAGTTCCTCATGGAACTTGCTCCCTTCTTTTACATTATTTGGGTACTTAAAAATTCTGAGTCCCTTAGGTACAATACCTCTCCCCACACATTCTTTCAAATAGCTGTTATCTAAACACAGAGATTTGTACTTAAACATTAAATCATACAATCGATTCACATTGCTATTGTAACTGAGTATCCTGAACGTCAGCATTGTGACTTTGAAAAACATAATAAGAAAATGATTTGTTCGTATTCAACCAATTATAAACATTATTTCCCCTACCCCAGTCCAAATCTGATGTTATAACTCCATTGTTATCACCAGCAATGTTCACAGTCTCATTCTGCTCGTTACTACGCATTCCGGAAACAAAATTGTCTATTCTCGTTTGTTTATTCTTTCCGTTTTGGAAAGTAAAGTATTAGGTCTTTTAGAACGCTGCAAGCGTTCTCCTTTCTCCCAGCCTTCTAAGCATCGAATTTCCTCCATCACCGAGTCCTGGGGCTGAATGTTGGGCGTGACAACATTGTTAACCTGAAGCCATGCCTCCTGGTTGCCAGGGAATGAGAAATGACCCCCGGATTTATGCAAATTGGTAGAAACAGTATTTTCTAAGAAAGATAAACCAAAAACATTTTCTCCTTCACCTCAAACAGTCTGTTGTGCACTAAGCAAAGCCACAAGTTGTGTCAGCCATTCGTGCACACTTTCTACAGCACTGGTGCCCTCCCTAGGGCTGCTTATTGAGGTCTCGGTCGCCTCCATTAGCAAACTTGAATACACAACAGAGTGTGTGCCAAAAGAAAACGTCCACACAAAAATACTAAAACCAAAGCACACCAAACAGAGAACCCAGCTGTAATGATGAACGGCCACACAGTAAAGCTGATTTTAATAACATTGTCAATACAAATACGTTTTCGTCCAAGTAGAAGACTTCATCAGACATAACTCATATTAATTCATTGATCTTATATACCATCCGCTAAACTCACAGCCAATCACATCTTTAATATAATTAGTTAAAAACCTTCTAATGACATGTTAAAAATTAACATAAAGCTTGCAGCTAACTTGTTACATAAAAATACATATTCATAATAAATACGTATAATTCATAACTGTAATATAAATACAATTAAAAGTATGTGAATTTAAAATGTTAAATGTAAATAAAAAAATATATCTTTATCTTGTTTCATGAAATAATGAGTACAAATGCTCCCTCTAATGGTTTAAATAAAAAATACTCCAGTTTTTGCTATAAAATTAGTATCATTTAGCAGCTCTGAGTTTTAAAACAGGGGCCAGAGAAATAAAATAATTTAAGCCAACCCCCCCACAGTGCAGGAATGAGATACATGTATCTGATAGTGGGCCATAGTCAAGAGGCATCACTTTCACAGCTGTTCACATTACATCAAGGTGAATAAGCTGGAGACACTTTGAGCTACTCCTTCAGTGTTCTTTTAGAGTTTTGGATTCAGGCTTATTTGGTCATTGTCTTCTGAGTGTTGGTTACTCCAGAGATGGCTCTGTAGTCCCAGGTCAGGGGCACTTTGGTCTATCTACCACACAGGATAATGCAGACTACCCCTTTCACTTTATTCGTCTTGGGGCAAGGAGAGGTTGCAGTGGATGAGTTCTCTAAGTATTCTAACCATTTGAGCAGGGAAGAAACGTCAAACATTATTCTTGCTATTCCCTGGAGGCTAAGAAGGCTGTGGTTTCAGGCTGTAAGATCCCTAGTGATACGTGAAAACTTTCCTGATGCAAGCTCTGGGTTTTCCCCTAGTTGTGGTAACATATGGCTCCACCTCAGGGCCTGTCTTTTGTTGTAAACCTCAGATGTTATGCTTTATTTAAGCTGCTAGGAAGCCCTTCCCTTGACAGTCCTGTGCCTTAAAGTGGAAATATTTTTCAGTTTGGATAGGGCAGGGCCCTCTTCCACCATGAACAGTTAGATTTATTTAGTGATCTTGACCAATCCCTGATCAGACATCTGACTGGATTGTAGTTATTACATGATTACAGTACCTGGGTCAGGTTTCCTTTCTCACCATGACCTTGTGGATGGCAAGAATGTGGCCTAGCAGTGACTAGGCAAGTAGCACCTTAAAGCAGTGCTAGCCTTCCATCCACATTTGAAGAACCATTTTCTTCCATAAGTGCTGACCTTCAGAGCTGACAGTTTGGCCTGTTCACTGCTTGCATGTGTTAGCTAAGCAGTATGGAAGTTTGTCTTGGAAAATAATTTTCCTTGCAACCATGACTTTAAGATCTTGGTGCTTCAGAGTCTTGCATGTCAGAAACTGTCTTTGGACTTTTGGAAGAAATAGGGTGTCCCTCAGGATTTCATTCCAAAGGTGTTATCCATTTGACAGTCCATTAATGTTTTGGTTGTCTTTGTGGGGATAGAAACCAAAAGGAAAGGGCGCCTTAGCACCCTAGACCTGCACCGATAGCTCAGGAGCTCGATACTTGCATTGGGTGCAGGAATTTTAGGAAGATGCACCACTTCATTATCTCCTTTGCATTAGGGATGCAAGAGATTTGCTATGCAGGCACTTCCCAAATGGATTTCTGGCTGCATGTTTGCCATCAGGCTGCTAACCACCCATTGACAAATTCTGCAATCACAACTTGACCAACTACAGTGTCTTGTTCCCATTGCTTCCCTCAAGAATGTCTCTATTACAAATATTTATTGCACTGTCACTTGGTCTTCTGTGCAGACATTCATCAAGTTTTATGGTCCTGTCCATGAATCCTGCTACATTTGGAAACTCCATACTCCAGGACTCCATTAGTAAGGGTTATTTACCATTTTGCTAGGTCTTAATGGGATTTTGACTATCAGTATTAACCAGGTAGATGGAGCAGAACCTTTGCCAGGTGTGACGCTGAAGACATAATCACATTTGTTTATTTATTCATGTTAGTTCATTTGTTAATTGTGTTTGTCAGTCTGTGGTAGAATACTGATAACACTGACTAATTTCATTCCCAGCTTAGCAAAGTAAATTGGACTTTACCAAAGCTTCTAGATGTTATGTTGTTACGAACAGGGATTTAAAGATGTCAGGGAGTATATTGGTTGTACTTTTATGGTCTATATTTACCATGTGTTATAAGAATGCATAAATTCAAGAAAATGGAAGGTTTTCAACACCTGGAGTCTCAAACTCAAATAGCCACTAGTGCTGTACAAGGCTAGCAAACTCAGGAAAGGAACACAGTCCCAAACAAAAAGAAATGCAGGCAGTGTAGCTAGAAAAATAAGTGTAGTTGTCTCTTCCTTTGTAATTATGGGGCTACTTGAGATCTGAGGGGCATGAGTTTGAGATTATTGGTACCATTTGCAAAGGTAAAGGTCCGAGATAAAGTAACCAGTTAGAGACCAATTAGCTTATTGAACAATATAGGAAAAGTAACGGAAACCTTAGTCCTCAGGATATTGCAGGATGAACTAGAAAAGTTGGGTTGTACAAACATCTACCTGCAGGCTTATGCAAATGGAAGATGTCCTTCAAGGATGCATCTGCAGTCTTTACAAATGGGTTGTCCTGTCGTCAGGCAGCCCTTCGGTCGGCCGGATTCCAAAGTCTGGGTCTGGCTTCGGCTGGTGTCGCACTTCACCCGACGTCATTGCGGCAGTTCTTCGGGTATAAAGGCATCAGCCGACGCCATTTTCCTCCGTCTTTCTTGCCGCGTGGCGCCCGAAGTAGAAGCTGTTCGCAAGTGCCAGTCGGTCAGATCCAGAGATTACTACTACCGAATACTACTTCGAAGACTTCTATAAAGCTAAGTACCCCGTTGGGGACTCTTTCTTGCCTCAGCAGATGTCAGAGAAAGTTAATAACTGTTTATCTTGTGGGAAACAAATACCTCATAAAGATTTCCACTCCTATTGCATACATTGTTTAGGCCCAGACCACGACGTAGCAGCTTGTCTCGCCTGTGCTTCTTTTAACCGGCGGACGCTTAGACGTCGATCGGACTTTGCCGAACAGATTTTCGGCTCCAATTTTGCCTACATTATGCCGTCGGATCCTCCGACTAAGCAAATAACCAAAAAACGCAAAGAAAAGGACTGACACTCGCGGTCCGCGGCTTCGGCCGAAACCGCGGTTAAGCAAACCACGAGTGTCTCTGTTTCGGCCGAAACCGAGCAAGCGGTTCTTTCTTCAGCCGATAACTTGCCTTCTACCGAGGCCTCTTCTAACCTGGTAGAAACGGCTTCTGAAACCCAACCTTCTGTTGCGGTTTCACAGGATTTATCAGACACCATTCCCCTGGATATCTCTACCCCTGCACGTGGAGCTGCTAGGCCTCCTCCAGCTATGTCTATTAAGGCCTTTGCTAGGGCTAAAGCAGCTAAAGCATCAAAACCTGTGCCTGCCAAGCCCCTCTCACAGGCCCAGCACCAGCTCCCATATGCTTTCTTTGGCTGAGGATCTCATCTCTTTAATTCGTGGAGCCCAGCCTCATCCAGACAGGGCCTCTCTCCCTCCTCCAGAAAAGAGGCCTAGAGCAGAGCCCCCTGAGCCAGTATCCACAGATGATTCCTCTGATGACTCAGAACATACAGACCCTCCTGAGGCTTCTTATTCTCCTTACGAAGACTCTGATGCTGAGGAGTCCATCCCTTCAGCCTCTCCTCCTGAGGAATTTTCCTTTGGGGAAACCTTGCATGCTATGAGGGAACAATTTCAGTGGCAGGGCCAAGATTTCTCAGACTCTAGAAAAAGGCTTAGGACCTTTCTACATTTGCCACAACACAGGCCTTTAGCTATACCTCCTGTTCTTTCTGTTGTTGATGATGCATTTAATGATGCTTGCACTGCTCCCGATTCTTTACCTCCGGCTCCTGCTAAGCCCGATAGGTACTACAGGGTCCCGGACACTCATCACCACTTATAATAAGGCTCCTTTTGCAGACCCAGAGACTATCTCCCAGGGTCCTAAAGCTGTAGCAGCTACTTCTTCTAAAAACCCCCTCCCCTCTGAAAGGGAATCCAGGTCCTTAGAGAGATGGGGTAAAAAAGTTTACACCTCTGCTACTTTGTCAGCTAGAGCTTTGAACTGCCAATTTCATATGATTCAATATCAAGAGTTTATGCTTGACCAGTTGACTAAAAAGCTGTCCTCTGAAGAATCTTTAGATAAAAAGTATGTTCAAGAAATGGTACATAACATACAGCAAGTTAGTAACCACTCTTTAAAATGCGGCTATGATGCACTGGAGGCTTCCTTTAGATCAGCCATGACTGGCACAGTTATCAGGAGGCATGCATGGTTGAAAGAACAGGCATTACCAGACCATGTCAAATCTAAGCTTTTGGATGCACCTATGGACAAGGTCAATTTATTTGGTTCCCCTGCACAGCAGGTACTAAAAAAGATGGAAGAGAAAGCAAAATCTGTGCAAACAGTGAAAGATTTCTTACAAGTTCAACCTCCAAGGTTTAACAGGAACTGGCCCTCCAAGAATTGGTCCTTTCCGGACTCCTCTAAGGCACAAAGAGGCAGGAATAGGCGCTCTAGAGGCAGAAGCCAATCCAGGGGTGCCTACAGGGGTCGCCATTGGCAGGGTAACAACCAACGAGGCACGGATACAGCCACCACCACTACAACAACTCAATCACAGTGACTTGGCGGTGGCACCGCCTACCAGGGAACAACTAGAAGCACCCTTAGGCGGAAATCTAACCTTATTTTCAAGAAACTGGCACTGCATTACAACAGAAAAATGGATTTTGCAAACTATAGACCAAGGTTACAGGTTCCATTTCCATACTCTACCAGAAAAGAGAGGAATGCCAAACCTACCACCTACTCAAAGGACAGAAGCTCTAAAACAAATATCTCAATTATTAAGAATGAGAGCTGTGGAAAAGGTACCCTCTATGGAGCAAGGGAAGGGATTTTACTCCAGACTCTTCCTGGTACCAAGAAAAGAAAACAAATGGAGGCCTGTTCTAGACCTGTCCGCTTTAAACACATTCCTCATTGTTCCAAAATTCAAAATGCTGACCCTACAGCAGCTTCTTCCCATGCTGGGCAAGGAGTCTTGGCTGGTAACTCTAGATCTCAAGGAGGCATACCTGCACGTCCCCATAAGACCAATTTGCAGAAGATACCTCAGATTTCTTGCAGGATCAGAGCATTATCAATTCTCAGCATTGCCCTTTGGCTTATCTACTGCCAGAGTGTTCACGAAATGCCTGGCATCAGTAATCGCTCATTGCAGACTTCAGGGATTCAAATCTATCCCTACCTGGACGACTGCCTGATACAAGCGGACAACAAAAACAAACTAACAGAAGACTTACAAAGAGTCATCTACCTGCTGCAAGCCCTGGGATACACAGTCAATACAAAAAAGTCAAGGCTGATTCCATCCCAAAGAATAACCTTTCTGGGTGCAGAACTGGACACTTCAAAACAAATGGCATTTCTAACTGCAAGAAAAGTGCTACAAGCTCTAGGCTTCATGGCATCCTGCATAATACTGGTCCCTCATGCCAGGCTGCATATGAGAAAGCTACAGTGGTACCTAAAGAATTTGTGGTCCCAGCACAAGCACAGCCTAGAAACCAAAATTCCAATGATCCCATGCCTGAAGCAAGAGTTTCTATGGTGGGCTCAGGCCTGCCAATCAAACACAGGATTGCCCTTCTGCAAAAGTCAACCAAGACAAACCATCACGACAGATGCCTCAGACCTCGGTTGGGGGGCACACATGATGGACAGGTGCATTCAAGGCCTATGGACTCAAGACCAGCTGCATCTGCACATAAATCTAAAAGAAATGATGGCAGTAAAATTGGCAATCCAGGCATTCAAACTTTTTCTCCAAGAAGGCCAGTTGATGATAAGGACAGACAACACCACAGTTATGTGGTACATCAACAAACAGGGAGGCACACACTCATACCCTCTATGCCGGCTGGCACTGGACCTATGGGATGTGGCTCTGAGCTACAACATTCAGTTACAGGCAATTTATGTACCAGGGAAGGAAAACATTCTAGCAGACATATTAAGCAGAACTACAACAGATGCCCACGAATGGATGCTGCATCCGGACATCTTCAAAACCATCACAAGAAAATGGGGATTACCACAAATAGACTTGTTTGCATCCCCATTCAATCACCAGTTGAAGAAATTCTGCACAAGGACTTACCACCCACTTGCTTGGAAGGTGGACTCCCTGTCTTTCAGTTGGAAAGGACTGACAGCATACGCATTCCCACCACTTCCTTTGATGCACAAGGTGCTTCTGAAGATCAAAGAAGAACGTCCGAGGATCATTCTGATAGCCCCAGACTGGCCAAGGCAACATTGGTATCCACTGCTGAGGAGCATGTCCCGGGAACAAATATGGACACTGCCCCTGATCCCATTACTGCTAACACAGAACAACTACAACATCCTGCATCCAAACCTAAAAACTCTGCAGCTAACTGCCTGGAACATTACATAACAGCAATTAACCCAAATTTATCCCAAAGGGTTAAAGACATAATCCTGGAGGCTCGTAGACCTTCAACAAGAAAGAATTATGCAGCAAAATGGAAAAGATATCTCATTTGGAGTGCTGCAAAGGGGCAAGATGTGACACTGGTGAACATAGCCAACATCCTGGAGTACTTGGCGGAGCTCTTCCATTCGGGCCTGTCCTATTCTTCCATCAAGATACATGCATCAGCTATTTCAGCAGAATACAGCTTGGATCCTCCTGTCTTCTCGCATCCTCTGCTCAGACAGTTTCTGAGAGGAATTAAAAATGTAAAACCTCCCAGGAAACCTCCACTGCCAGCATGGGACTTGAACTTTGTGCTAGAAAAACTGACTCTTCCTCCTTTCGAACCAGCAGCAACAGCAGAATTGCAATACTTATCCTGGAAGACTGCTTTCCTGCTGGCAATAACCTCAGCAAGAAGGGTCTCTGAACTACAGGCATTAATGGCAGTGCAACCCTTCCTGATCTTCCATCAAGATAAGAGTGCCCATGAGAACAAATCCTACATTTATGCCTAAGGTGGTATCCAGAGTCTCTTTAAATCAGGCTATCCACCTTCCTACATTCTTCCCCAACCCACAGAACAGGGGAGAAAGGCTCTTACATACCTTGGATGTACACAGACAATTACGCTACTACCTGGACAGGACAAAAAACAATAGAAAAACTGACCAGCTTCTGGTAGCATATGCAACAGGAAAGGAAGGAAAGCCAATTTCTAAACAGACAATCTCCAAATGGATAGGAAATTGCATTAGATTTTGTTACTCCTACCATGGAAAGAAAACTCCAGAGAATATCAGGCCTCACTCCACAAGGGCTACAGCCACTACCACAGCTTTCTTACGAGGAGTGGCTACCAAGGATATTATAGAGGCTGCTACTTGGACCTCCGTGCATACATTTGCCAAGCATTATAACTTACCTCTATACTCTAGATCCCGTGCTGGCTTTGCCACTGCTGTTTTGCAAGGGATCCTAACTACACCATAATCTCTTCTCATTTCCTCCTCCCTAGTTTAGCTATGGTATTCTACCCATTTGTAAAGACTGCAGATGCATCCTTGAAGGACATAGTACAGTTTTGTACCTACCATAAATGTAGATGTCCGAGAGGAATGCATCTGCAGTCAGGATTACCCACCCTCCTTCCCCTCTGAGGTACTCCTAGGGTATTTGCCAATCTTCAGCTAGCTTGGGGGGGATCTATTATGGTGTATTTGTTTGTATATATGTACATACATGCTTATTTTGTGTGTTTGCTCTCTACTATTTGGAAACTTTGGCATTTATCCAAATTTAGCCATCCAAGAGGGCACCTGGCATCTGGGGCAAGAAACAGTGAGGAAAATGGCGTCGGCTGATGCCTTTATACCCGAAGAACTGCCGCAATGACGTCTGGTGAAGTGCAACACCAGTCGAAGCCAGACCCAGACTTTGGAATCCGGCCGACCGAAGGGCTGCCTGACGACAGGACAACCCATTTGTAAAGACTGCAGATGCATTCCTCTCGGACATCTACATTTATGGTAGGTACAAAACTGTACTTTCTGTCATGACTTGCAGCCGTTTATATAAAAACAGCAGTTGCAGTGAATATTTAATGTATGGTTTGGTCACAATTTCAGGTGTCAGGGCCCACTAGAGTGAGTTTTGAAAAGCAGAGACTGAATGGACGAAAGATCTTGGAATCCATTTCTCAGAATATTCCCTTTTCCCTGAGGTATGACTGTTTTTGAGTTTGTGTATTTAATAAACCCCTGCAGGAGCCATTTCTCCCCATACTGCTATGTGTGAGTACCCTTGGGAGCCATTTCTCCCCATACTGCTATAAGTACCCTCGGGAGCCATTTCTCCTCATACTGCTATGAGTATCCTTGGGTGTTGCTTCTCCCCATACTGCTATGAGTACTTTCAGAAGCCAATTTCTCCATATTGCTACAAGTACTCTCTGGAGATATTTCTCCCCATAGTGCTATGAGTAGCCTCGGGAGCCATTTCTCCTCCTACTGCTATGAGTACCCTCAGGAGCCATTTCTCACAATACTGCTATGAGTACCCTTGTGAGCTGTTTCTTCCCATACTGAAATGAGTACCCTTGGGTGTAATTTCTCCCCATACTTCTATGAGTACCCTTGAGAGCCGTTTCTCCCCGTACTGCTTTAAGTACCCCCTGGAGCCATTTCTCCCCCATACTGCTATGAGTACCCTTGGGAGCCCATTTCACCCCATACTGCTATAAGTACCCTTGGGTGTTGCTTCTCCCCATGCTTCTACGAGTACCCTTAGTGTTGTTTCTCTACATGCTTCTACGAGCACCCTTGGGAGCGTTTTCCCCCCATACTGCAATGAGCACTGTAGCTCGCCAACATACTTATCACATCTGCCATGACCTCATCTGAGCCAGTTGTTTTCCCTGACTCATTTTCCTTAGTGCTCTTCTTACTTCTAGAGCAGGTTGTTCTGCCTCTTTTATTGTAGGATGTATTCAGGGCAGTGCATCTTCAGTGAGATTTTCTTTTTTCAGAAGCCACTGGAAGTACTCCTTCCATCAGCCTTTGATGTCCTGTGGACTGGTGAGCAGGTTGTTGCTGGCATCCCCAATGAATGCTGTCTTTATTATCTTTCTGTCGTTGCTTTGCAGTGTGGTACAGTTTCTTTGTCCCATTTGTCTCTGATGCCTAGTTCTTTGCTATTTGAACTACACTTTTAGCGTCTTTGTTTGCCAACCAGTACTTTTAGCCTGGGCTGTCTTTTCTGTCTCCACTTTTCCTGCAGTCTTCCTTTCTTTTTATAACTTCCTTGACTTCCACACTCCCATCGCCAGCTTTCCTTATATACCTTATTTCCATACTTAGCTCAGCCGCATATCTCTTTTTTCTTTATCTCCTTGTATTTCCTCCTCTTCCTGAGTTAATTTTCTTATCTTCTTGTATTTCATTCTCTTTATGAGTTATCTACTTCTCTGTTACAAGTCCCAGCAGACATTTTTATTGCCTCTGTGTCAATGATTTAAGATTGGACAAATACATAGCATGTCATAAAGAACCAGGGGAAATTGAAAAAAAGACTGGACAGTGTATGCTTTTGGGGTAAAATTCAGAGGCGGCAAAGTTCATTATCTTTGTTTGCTTCAGATTTAACCATCATTATATACTGTGAAACAATATGAGAAGGTGGACCCATTCAGAGACCTTTGCTTATGTGAGAAGGTTTACAGAGTCCAGCAACAGCGAAGTGATGAAGGTTATTTACTTTAGCCTTATAAGACCTAAGATACAATGCAGTAATTGTTTGTCATTCCCAAATGTATTTATTTGCTGTTTGTTAACCAGGTAAGTGAGCTGGTCCAAAGACCATTTTTTGTCATGACCCGTGCCAAAGACACTAAAATAGAAAATTAGTCAATAGTGCTGAAAATGTATAAATGAAAATAACATAAATAATCACTGGGTTGTACAATTTTGATTGCATAGTGTTGGATATGGTCAAAAATCACATGGAAAGTTAAGATACCTATGCTTAATTGACAATGGCATGTTTGACCAGTTATGTACATGCAGCTCACTGATTGAATTCAATTGGCAGAAATGGTAAGACACAAATCATAATTGCCAAAAAATAAAAATTGTATAACATAAATCACAATTGAGGTAATAGAAAACTACAGCCCACAGTTCATCACTTCTGTTGTGCATTATTACATACAATATGTTAATAGTATTGGTTTGGCATTGGATTATAATAATGGATGTCCTTTCTTATTACTGTTGCAGTGTTTATTACTAAAGGGTTATCCTATAGAGGATTTCCATACTACTTGTGGTTAACGTTGTTGCCTCACAGCAAAACGTTCTCTGGTTCAGTTCTCGGCTGGGGTGCCTTCTGTGTGGAGTTTACATGTTCTCCCTGCATTCGCGTGGGTTTCCTCTGGATACTCCGGTTTCCTCCCCCAATCCAAAGCCACGCATCTGGAGTGTTTCTCCCCAGGCCTCCACTGAAAATAGGCTCTGTCCTAGTCGGACTTTCCAGATCAACAAAATAAATAAATAAAATTCCAAACTCTTAGGCATTTCCAACATTGTACATCAGATGCATATCCTATGTCCTGGACATAAGGTACATATGTGATGTATGTATATCTAATCCACAGAACAGCTTTGCCACCAGTCCAGATGTTACTTTTTTGAAATTAGATGGTCTTTCATCGCTTGTCCCAGCTACCAAGCTGATGGCAGATGAGTATCCCACTGGGGACTTTTCTCCTTTCTTTTGTTGGTTTACCATTTTAAATGTCATCTAGAAATGGGAAATGTGTGTGGGAGGCAGATTCCCCATAAAAATAGACACAAGTGCCTTTTCTGCCAAGGGTTAGACCACAGTTATACTCTGTGTGCTTTCTGTCAGACTTTTGCACCCAAAACCTTTTGTAGTTATTTGCCCCTCCTCTTCTCCCCCCCAGAGAACCAGTGTCTGAAGTTAACTTGCTGAGAGAACCTTGGCTTCTGAATCTGCCCGCCTGAACATGCAGCCACCACTTAAGTTGAAAAAGATCCATTTAGAGACTTCTGCTGTCCAGCCTCTGCTGGACATCTCCATCAGGTCAGATGAAAAATTCAAGGACTGTCTTGTTCCATCGCCAGCTGACATTATGACCAGTGGGAGGCCAACACATGTCTGCTGAGGTTAAGCACATGTCTGCTACCAATGAGAAGGGGGAGCTGAAGCTGATTATTTCAATCAAGGACAAGTAGGGCTATGGATAGGTATGGGAAAAAGATTATATGTCTGCAACCTGAGCCATAATCTACCAGATCCACGTGACAAGGTTTGCGATGGCTCCTCTGTCAAAATTTTGTGGGTTTTTGACTGACATGCCTGATTTTCAAGCTAAGACTTCTGCTTTGTCTTTATCGAGTTGCACTTCTCAAGTGGCTCACCATTCTATCAAATGTTGGTATGATGTTGCTGATACATCATCTAGGACTGCTACATTAGGTTCTGTTTTATGCATGAACACCTGGCTTAGGGTACTGTCTTTTCCTGATAATATAGAAGCCAAATTGTTAGATTCTCTCTCTTGGACTCCCAGAATCTGTTTGGTTCTGCAGCGACAGAGTATTTCAAAACCTTACAAGATAAAAGGAAGGTTATGCAGGACATTAGATTTTTTTTTCTCCTGTCCTTAGGTTAGGAATTCTCCTCCTAAGTCTTCCTTTGTGCATAAACACAAGCCACCCTTAAAGAGGTAAGAAATCTTCCAAAAGGATGTTTTTGGACAAACCTACTCAGGATTATTGCGATAAAAAGACAAATGTGCTTCTATTTTACCTTTAGCCTTCCCTGCCTATCTGCCAGATTCCTCTTTACACAGGTTAACTCTGTCCTACACCATCTGGCAGGAGATCACAAGGAGTTCTGAGTAATTGCCATAACACGTAAAGGTTACTTCATGGTTTGGAAACCCTTTCCACCCTATTCAGGGATTCTTCAGCCTCTACTTTGCCTGCTTCCTCATTTCCCTCCCAGTTCTTCTGGACCATTTGGTTCAACAAACTATTCATCCTATTCCTTCCTTCCAGAGAGACACAAGTTTATTCCAGGATGTTTCTGTTTCCCAGGAAGGAGTGTTCTTTTAGGACGTATCTGGATCGCTCCTTTCTCAATACTTTTCAGAGGGTTCCCTCTTTCAAAATATTCTATCCAGTCCGTTACCTTTGCTTCTTCCTCAGGCCTATATGGTCTTGCTGGACCTGAAGGATTGTTGTCTCTGCATTTCTGTTCACCCTTTCTTCAGGAATTCTTTATGGTTCTCTGTTTCATCCTCACATTATCAATTCTTTTCTTTGCCTTTTGCTGATTCTACATCTCAAACAGTCTTTATCAAATGTCTGGCTTCAGTTATTGTTTACTGCAGACTCCATAGTATCAAGATATTTCTCAGTCTGGATGACCTCATTCAAGCCCCTTCCCAGCAGCTGCTTCCTCAGAATCTCGACTTTACCATGCTTCTACTGCAAAGTGAGACATTCACCCTCAATCTCAAAAAAATCTGTTCTGACACTGTTGCAGGATGAAGTTTTCCTGGAATGCAGGATTCAGACTTTGGTTGTGATGGCTTTTCTTCCTTCCATGGTGACCTTGATGACTTTCTTCCAATTTGTTTTTCCTGTTGTGATGTCTGCAAGAAAGTTGCTGCAGGCTCTGGGGTACATGGCTTCCACCATTCCTATGGTTTATTTACTAGGCTCCACATGAGAAAGCTTCAGTGGTATCTAAAAACAGTCCGGCTTCAACATAGTCACCCTCTGAAATTTCCCATTCCTCTTTTGCCTTGTCTCAAACAGGAATTTCTGTGGTGAATTCATCAGATATCTCTGAATCTTGCCCTACCTTTTGAAGCCCCCCCCTCCACTCAGGGGCTATGTACATATACTTCATATCTGGGATAGGTGGGCTTCTTCCAACAGTGACAGGGTCCAGAGAGTGTGATCTCTTCAATGAGAGGACCATATCAACATCAAAGAAATGAGGGCTCTGCTTTTGGCTCTTTAAGCCTTGAATTCTCTCTGGGTTCCTGGCCCTCTCCAGGTTTGCACAGACAAGACCACTGTTATGCGGTACATAAACATGTGGGTGCAAAGTCATACCTTCTTTGCAGACTAGCTCTTCTTATTTGGGAATTTGCTGTCTACCATCATTTGATCCTACATCTCCTCAGAATATAGTCTTGTGTCATGCAGCCTGAGCAAGTACAGGGCAGATTCTCACGAATGGATTTTTGCAAAGACAGTTAGACATTATCCATTTGGTAGGGTACTCCTCAAGCAGATCTGTTTCCCTCCCCTCTGAACACTCCAGGATGCTGAGTCCTCTGGCTTGGAATGTGGGCACCATTTCTTTTTTTTGGAAAGGGATGTTTCTGTACGCTTATCCCCTTCTCTCTCTCTCTGTTGCCCAAGGTCTTAGGCAAGATCATGTGGGACCGACCCAGTATCCTGTTGGTGACTTCCTTTTGGCCCAGACAGCATTTGTTCCCTCTTCTGTTTCTTCTGGCCAGGGACAATTATCACAATTATTTCACAGGATGGCTATCCTCAAACAGGATAAGGACTCTTGAATTCACCCTCATCTGCTCACCCTGCAATTTGACTCTTTTTGGATGATGGGGTTTTGATTAATTTTCAACACCAGTTTTCTGATGACATGCTTTGGGTTTTGCAGGAGGACAGAAAATTCTGTCACTAAATGGAAAAGTTTGTTTCATTGATATCACAGGCTTAAAAAGGATCATCTTTCAGTGGTTATTCCTACTGTTTTCTTATCTGTATGAATTGCTCACTTCTGGTATGGCATATTCATCTGTATAACCTCATTTTTCAGCCATATCTGCTCATGGATCTGCCACTTTCCTCAAGGTTGGAAGTTAAAATAATTTCTAAAAGATGTCTTTCACGTTAGGCCCCCAAGAAAGTCCACTCCAACTGCTTGGGACCCTAATTTTGTTCTCTAAAAATTGTCTCAGCTTCCTTTAAAATCTGCAGCTTCCTCTACTTTGCAACTCTGTACTTGGAAGACTGTTTTGTTGGTAGCTGTTATGCCAAGAGGGTCTCTGAACTTCCGGCTCTCAAAGCAGTTCCCCTTTCTTTGATTTTTCACAATGATAGAACTTCTCTTTGCACCAGTCCTCCTTTTATGCCCAAAGTTGTCAATGACTTGTCCTTAATCAGTCCATTCACCTTCCTTCCTTTTTTGTTCCCCCTCACCTCAGAATTGTCTTGAGAGGCTTCTGCATACTTGAGATTTGCATAGAACACACTGATATTATCTGGATAAAACTAAAGGTGTTAGAAAATCTGAGCATCTGTTTTTCTTTTCATGCCAAGAAATTGATTTTGGCTGTTTCTAAGCAAACTGCCTCCTCTTGGATTTTAAGGCCATTTCCTTTTGTTGTTATTTTCATGGTAAGTAGCTTTCTCTTTCTTCTGCTGTTCATGCTTATTCTCTGTAGGTGGTAGTCTCTTCTGGATGCCAGATCCATTTTGGAAGCTGCTACTTAGTCTTCTGTACAGACTTTTATTAAACACTATAAGTTTGAAGTGTGTAGGGTCAGGGCTTGTTTTGCCAGGGCCATCCTTCATAGTTTTTGGGAAGGGTCTTTAGTTGTTTGCTCCTCCCATCCTTTACAGTAGCTTTTGTACTCTCTCTCTCTCTCTCTAGTAAGGAATACTGCAACAATGATAAGGAAGGACATAATATACTTGTATAAGAACTTACCATAACAGTATATGTCCTACTTTTCACTGTTGCAGTTTTCCATCCATCCCTCACTCCTTCACCTTTCTTGGTCTGTTTTCTTTACCATCTGGTCAAAGGTTCCTTCTTTATCCCCTTTCTAGATGCTCATGCTTTTTCTTTAGTTCCTCTTGGGTTGCTCTGGGAATTGGGCACCCATGTGACACTTATCTACCTTGCATCCTGGAAGTAGGACATGCATCTGACGTACAACACCTGTAACAACCTAAGGCATTGATATGCTGGCTAGACATGCTGTTATCCATAGTAGGATAACCCTTTAGTAAGGAATATTGCAACAGTGAAAAGTAGGACATCTACTGTTATGGTAATGTCTTACAGTACTGTACTTTATACTTGTGCAATATGTTAGAGCATGGGTTACAAATCGGAATTTATCTTTTAAAAACAGAACATTAGGTTGCAGTCTGTGTTACATTTAATGGATCTAGTTTATCCTGTGCAACAATATGCTACTAACCTTTGTCCCTGAACCACTTACATGCTTATATCACTGTGCAGATGTTAGGAAGGGGCTGATTTAAGCCCTTGTAGAGACTTTTTGGTTTTTATCTCAAATAGGAGTTTGGTCCGTATGGCTAGGCCCAATTTGGAAAAGGCTAATTTACCATATACTATAAAGAGAATTGGAATAGAAGGTTTTCAGAGAGGGTACACCAAAATGATAAAAGGTTTAAAAATAAAGCCATATCTAGACTACAAATTTTGGAGCTGTTTTCTGTGCATTATATGTCTAGGTATTGGAACTTAATTCTGGTGTATAAAGCCACTAAAGATCTGTTTAATAGGATTAGTATGCATTAAAGGCTATTTTAGTGTAATGATCATGTATGCCTTGCACTATTCTTCCTCAGGCTAGTTAGTCCCAGGCTGGGTGCAGTTTGAGTACCCACCCAATTGTCCAGTCTTAGTTTGAAGGAAGATACTGTATTGTTTAACCTGCCGACAAATTACATTGCAAAGAAGCGAGAGGCACTGGGTGATGAATCTCTCTCTCCATCGCTTTCTGTTTATCTTTTGATGAAGGGTTCAGGTCTCTGTTTCTAGTGCATGCTGCACTATGTTTGACTTACTAAGATGTAGGAAGTCAAGGATCGCTTATTGTAGAGTATTCAATGCACAAATCACCCTTCAGGAATCTGCAAGATGCAAAGTAAATAGGCTTCCAGCATATCTTGATAGTTAAGGTTCTTAAAAATCAAGATTTTTTGTTAAGTTTGTTTTTAGTTTGCTGATATGTTGAGTGAGGTATCATTGGACTCATATGATCAGTGCTGAATATAGGAGAACTGCAGCATTTTTGAATCTAGGCAAAATACTCTTGGGAATTAGTTGTGCTAAGTAGAAGGATTTCCTGACTACAGTTGCCACGTGATGATGAAATAATTGGTAACTATAAACTCAAATGCCTACATCTTTGCTACTCTTTTCATTTAGTAAGGGAGTGTTATGTATACTGTGCATTGTGGGCAATTGGTGTTTTCCGGAAGAAACAGTACTACACTTTTTAGCATTACATTTAAGTCCAGTATCCATACACCAGGTATTTAACTAGAATAAGCTTTTTCTTAAGGGTACAGATATCTGAGTGGATGTGGCAGTTAGATTCAGTTTGCAGTCATCCATAAATATAGTTAACAGGTCCTTGTTATCAGTTTTGAGATGAGAAAGGTAAATGCTTAATTTGGAGAAGACCCAGTACAGATCCATGGAGGATTTCGCTAGTTATCTTAGCACTATTTGAAGCATCACCTGCCACACAAAATGTGTGTAGTCTCTTTTTCCAAAGTCTATCCCTCTTATCACATAATGTTCAGTGTTTAAGCAATATAGTTTCCTTACAATTCTAGCATAAGTTATGCTATTAAATGCTTTGGCCAGGTTGAGATAAGCTCTATGAACAGCATAAACCACTGTCAACAGCTCTCACAAAGAAGTTAACAAGACTTAACAAGTATACTTTCCCCTTGATGAAACCAAATTGTTATGGGTCAAGTCTATTACTGAGAAGTTTATAATATGCTCCAGAGCTGTACAGATCTGACTCATAAGGCTGATTGGTCTATAATTTCCAGGGTTTGTGGTTGTGTCACCAGATGGAGTGGCTGCCTGGAATTTGGGAATTCCGGATGTGGTTAAGCTAAGAGAAGATTCAGTGAGGTGTTTATTAAGCACCCAGATATTTTATCAGGACCCATAGATGAGTTTTTGATCTTTGAGAACACCTTAAGAACATGTTCCTTAGTGGTAATAGGTGGTATAAAGTATTCTGGGAGAAGTGCTGTATGAGTGTATCACTTGCTGTGATCCTATTTTCTAGTGTATTTGTGATGATATTGTGGTTGGAGTGGGGACCCTATTAATGAAATAGTCAGAGTAATGTTGAGTGTTTCTTAATTTTCTAACATCACTAAAGGATTTGTAGATGTATTCTCTTCAGACGTTAATCTCTGTTCACAGGTTGCTCGTATATCCGTGTAATACTTTTCGGTTGCTTGTTGATTGATTTTTAATTCTGAGGAGCTCTGTCCTTACTGTACAGTTTAAGAAGTTGTTATTTTTCCTGCTCTTTCTACAAAGTTTGTGCATTGACCATGGGGGGGGGGGGGTATTTAAATTCCCCATTGTATTAGTTCTTGTTGGGATGGCTAAATCTATGTATTTGTCTAAGTGGACATAGCACCCTTAGTGAAGTCTGCTGCTGTGTCAGGGTCAGTGGTGGTTACGATATCATTAATAAATTTAGAGATTTCATCATGTCATTATATAAGGCTTCTCCTTTTGAAGTCCTTGAATGCAGAGACCTTGGTGATGGGATATGGTGATCCTGATTTAGATTAAATGTCATGAGTTCATGATCCAACTTAATGGGTAAAGGTAAAATAGATGAGTGGAACAGGTAGAAGTAATATTTATGAGGATCAGATCAAGAATGTTGTGGCCTCTAGTGGGTTTAACTATGTAAAATTCCTGTTACAAATCCCAAAAATCTCTGGGTATGCCCTATGTTAGAGCTCCAGTCTATGGTGGGTTAATTGAAGGGAGCTAGGATTATGAGTTCCTCTGCTTCCTTGAACTTGTAACAGTGCATTACCAACCGCTAACAATCACACATGCACATCCATTTAACTGGCAATAAATGAATGTACTGTACTTCCTCCTTGTCAGTATTGCAGTTTGTGCCCCCTACAACTTGCACCAAGGGTTCTCCATTCACCCCACCCAAGTGACAAGTCTGGTTTATATGCATAATTATGCAAATGTCATGATTTTCATTTCTGTAGAGATGTCAGCAATGAAGCAGCATGGACAAAATTGCCTGAGGTTATACGAGAAAACAAAACTGAATGAATTGCGTAATTTTAAGCCATTTACAAAATATTGCAAAAATCAACATTACATTTTGTTCCGATTTATTCATTGTAAAACTTGGATTTTAATTAGTTATAGCACTGTGAATATGAGTTTATTTATACTTTGAATAACAGTTATGGTTGTAGAAATATTAATGTTTATTTCACTATTAGAGTGTAACTTGATTTTACCAAAAGGCTGAGGATTTGGGGACTTGAAATTAGAAAGTAACTTTCCCAAGCTCTGGGGGTCGCAGGAAGTTAAGTTTTGTAACAGTAACAAACAAAAGAAAGCTTAAATAACTTGTACTTCATCACACTTGTCTGGACTGTCAGGTTAAAATTACTGACTGGCTATATGAAAATGGTCTGAAAATTGTTCACATGAATGCTAGACGTATTAGAAACAAGGTACATGTTATAGATTGGTCAGTATGACATACTCTCGCTGTATCTTATTTATACATATGTTTACTTGGTAAGTACGGTGGTCTGAAGACCCTTTTCAAGTATGACCTGGGCCTTAAGGCAAAGGACATACACAATAATAACATTAAAATCAATGCATTACAACACTGAGCATATGCAATACAAACAGTCTGAAAGAGTACCAGTAAAAGAGTACAAATAAAGCTGTACGTAAATAGTATTGTTTAATATTTACGATGATATCAACTGCAGTGCCACGACTACAAAAGAAAACTGAACACAAGTACAGAAGGCAGTGATGTGACCTGTTTAAAACCTGGTGGTAAAGATTTATGAGTTCAAATAGGGCTGCTCTTAACTTGCCAGGTTTGCATTCAGAGAATGTTGGTGGCAAATTGAATGCTTTCTCAATGCCCATAGAGCTCTTCTAAAATCACCCCACTACATTATTTTGACTTTTAATATTGTGATGCCTTCAGTTCTTCTAACACATCATCATCCAGTTTCACATGCTTTCTTTGTCATACCTTCCATTGAAACCAGCTCTTGTAACATGTATTCCAAATGCCCTACAAACTCTAGCAGCCGCTAATGAATCTCATCAGTTTTTTGCTTTATCAGCATCATGGAGTTATGGTATTCTAAACTCCCTGCAGATTCTAGCAGCCTCTGAGGAATCTCATCAGCTTTCATCTCTATCAATATTATGGAGGCATGTTATTAATGCAAAAACTCTCGGTCCTCAACTTAAGTAATTTCCACACATTCTGCATATCCAGCCAGTAAGACCATTAACTTCCATATGTTTTGTTTTATCCCTTAAATTGCAACACAACATAACGTTTTTCATTCATTCACACCAACTTCTTAGTAACACCATTATCAAACTTAAAGTTGAGCTGGCACCTTTTCCGCTAACAATATAGACCTTCAAAGCATAATTCTGTACACTTTTTTCCCCATTTCTTCCAACATTGTTTGACCGATTCTGTCACACTGCACTTGTATTGAATTTGCCTCAAATTACATGGCTAATGACCTGGTTTAACTTAACAAAAAGAGAGAGATCCGCCCATGTGAAAGACCATGAGACTGCTCCCATTTGCTGTGGACTTTGATGGCTTCATTATTCACCACTCTTTCCACTTCAGAAGGCTCCTTCACCCCATCCTGCTCAAATGAAGAAAGATTGTGGTGATGAAGTGGTTTGAACTTGATAAAGGAGACTGCATGATTTAAGGTAAATTTAAAAGCAGAATATACACAGTTCCACATTACTGTACATTTCCGTTACGCATGTCCATTTTTATATCATTGATTTTTGCATTTGTCCAGTGTGACAGTTTGCAGCTCTTTCCCCAAACAGTAAATATTAACTTATGTCATTTCTCATTTTTTAAGTACCAGGAAACCAGTCCTGTAGAATTTGAAATATGCCCAAATAGTTGCTTATGTAAAAAGAAAAAAATGTTGACTCTGTAGAGCCAGTCCGGACTCTAGGACCATGGATGGATGTTTTCCTCAGCGACCTTTGCATCCTACAGCTGCAGGGGCTCAAGAAAAGCTAGGAACCCTCAATTCCATTGCAAACTCCTCCATCTCCCTTTGATGGGTCAGCTTTGTTTGGCCCTCAGGTGAACAAGACTCTTTCTGCTGTTGGAGTCCGTTTTCCACCCTTCTAGACCTTATCCCAAAGGACAGAAGGTGGGAAAAAGCCTCTCTCTGATAAGCCCTTTCAGCATCCCTGAGGTGTTGATCACTGTACCCAGAAGCCTGGCATTCCCTCACTCAAGACAGATGGGTTTACATAATTCCTTTCGAGGAAAGTCCCTTCCCCTCAAGTTCCCTTCCAGATGTACCTGCAGAGTCAGAAATCTCAAAACTACTGCAAAAGAGCCATTCAGCCAGTTACAATAGACCATTCAGAGCCGGAATCTACTCAAGGTTCTTTTGGTCCCCAAAAGACTGGAGACCAATATTGGATCTCAGCAGACTCAACAAGTCTGTCAGGAAGACAAGATTCGAATGGTCACTCTTCAGTCAATTCTGCCCTTCTTACAGAAGGACAACTGGATGTGCTCAATAGATCTTCAGGATAGGAGATTTCTCAGTCATTTCCAGTTCAGAGCCCTGCCCTTTGGTCTCACTACAGCCCCAGAGTGTTCACCAAATGCATGGCAGTGGTCTGTCAGCCACCACCAGGCATCAGCTTATACAAGCCAGGGATTACACAATAGACCTTTGTTCTCATTTGGGCATCTCAATCAAACTTAAACACTGTTAGGATGTCAGCTACCCTTACAGAACAAAGAGTTTCAGACATTCAGAGTCATGTTACAGGCCAGAATGGTTCCCATTACTCTTCTTCCTTCTTCAGTGGATGCTGTTCACACAATGGTCATACCAGCAACAGATTCTGGTGACACAGACATCTTGCTTGGTGGATCACATCGCCTCAGGTTCACGATAGCCACTGTCACCACGGATGCCTCGGTGGGGGTCATTATCAGGGCAGGATGGTTCAGTACCATCTGCACATAAATGTCCTGGAGATGAGAGCAGTGCTTTGACAACATGTCTGTAGTTTGGTATATCAACAAACCAGACTATGGCAATGTGGGAAAACCAACATTGTAGCGGACAGATTGAGCAGAGCTATCCTCATGCCTCGTGGTCTCTCAAGCAATCTATAGCGGAAGAGATTTTTCTGGAATGGGGCTACTCCCCAAAACAGCAAATGTCCAGACTTCTTCAGCCTCTTCCCTCTATCAGGCCATCCCGGATTGGCCCCAGGGACTTCTTTATGCCTTCCCTCCATTTCCTCTGATCCCTCAGGTGATCCAATCTGGACCCAGTGCCAGATCTTCTGATTCGTCAATCCCTTCTCTCAACCTCACAGCATGGTTGCTCCACTTCCTTCCATGCAGGCTCCTCTTCTTCCACAGTCAGAGTTCAATTGGCTGCTATTTCCAATTTTCATGTCGGGATAGCAGATCATAATATTATGTCCCATAGGCTTGAAATATCTTTCTTGGAAAACTTTATTCCTAGTGGCTATTACATCTAGTATCTTTGAGAACTAATCGAACAATCTGAATCAATCCATTGATCTCCCTGTATTTAACTTAGATATTATTTGGACAGAACAAAAAATTTAGAAAATCTGATCAACTTTTTGTTTCCTATGCGGATAATAAAAAGGCCTTCCTGTTTCTAAAGTGACCTTGTCGGCTCTACAGTCCTCAAGAGTTTGTTCCATTGAGCCACCCAGGAACAGACCTTGTATAAGAAACTGTTATGCTGAAGACCATTCAGACCTGGTCCTTCTTCCATCTGTAAGTTTTCTTCTTCTTATTTCCGCACTATAACAAAAATTGTATTTCATTAACTGTGGCTGTAGTCATGATAAGTGCCGGAGATCGCGTTATAGCAACACTGAATTGTATTGGGCCACTGTACTTCAGTGATGGAAGTACAAGAAAAAAAAAAGATAAGCTTCTGAAACTGTGCATTTAAATTAGTCATATCACCTTAATGGCAGGAAATTAAACACATAAGAAAAGTACAGAAGTACGTCTTTTCTTCCTCTGTCTTTCTCTGTCCCCCGTAAAAAGAGCACAGGCTACCGTAGTTGAAGTAATTATATGAGTGGGGGAATATGGATATAAAGTGCATATTTAAAAACAATGGAATGTGTGTATATATATATATATATATATATATATATATATATATATATATATATATATATATATATATATATACATATGTATGTGTGTGTGTATATATATATATATATATATATATATATATATATATATATACATACATATAGGTTCACTATAGAATCCCGAAATACTGAAATCCCGAATTTCAGTATTTTGAAATTCTATAGCCGAAACCCCATAACAGCGAAATTTTAAATTGCGCGAACCTACAGTGCAAATACACCATAAACACAATCTCCCCCACAATCAAACAATCCTACACTACAGACAATCAGAGGGGCAAGCACACCTGCACCCCCCCATGTGGGGAGTTGTGCCGCCCACACCCCCCTACTTATATATACTAACTCCAAGATTGCGCAGTCACACACACACATTTCACAGCCCCTTGCACACACACATCACAGCCAAAACACACTAACATTCACAAAAGCCCCTAACCAACACACTCGTATGCACTTACCTACACTTACACCTCTGCAGTCACACATCGCAACACCAGAAGCTCCGAACTTCGGTATTTTGAATTTTGCACTTCTGGTGTTTTGGAATTTCAAGGCTCGGTATTATAATTTCGAAATACTGAAAGTCGGCATTTCAGTATTTTGAAATTATAAAAGGAACCCATATGGATCTACTACTTTTGATCGACAGCACATTTGATCGAAACTCATTTGATCGAAAACCAGTACTCATGGCAGTTAACAGGGATTTGTCCCCCTCCCCAAAGTCGTGCGACCCTGGAGTTGATATGTAAATGTAGGGGGGGGTGTGGGGGGCACAGCCCCCACCTATTTTCGTTTAAAATATATGCAATGTTAAGTTGTCTCTCTCGCCTTCATTCTTGCTGGTTGGGTTCGGAGCCGACCTTCGGCTCTGACTCGGCCATTTTCTAAAGCTCGAGAGCTACTTACTGGCTCAAGGCCTCCCTATATCCCACAATGCCTGGCGTTAGACCCCCAGATCTCGTTTGCCGCTTCAGCTACGAGGTTGCGCTTTACTGGCTCAGGTCGTATTCATCTTTTGTAATATTAGTAGTTAAACTTTTAGTGTATATTTTTCGAGTTTTTTTTTGTTAAATCAAAGTAGTACTGTAGATTAGTCCTTAGTTTTCCCTTTGTTTTTCTACCCTTAGGAAACTCGTTTTTACTTGGAGAGTTTCTCCCCTCCCCCCATCTCCCTAAGTAAGCAATTTGTTAGAGGCTATTCCCCTTCCCTTTTAAATTGTTCCAGTAGGAAGTAGTGTTTAGCCTTTGTAGTCTGTCATAGTCTCTTAGTTTTGTTAGTATTGTTTCCTTTAAATTTTTTATGTGAAGGTGTGGGACTAGTGTGTGTGTGTGTGTGTGTGTGTGTGTGTGTGTGTGTGTGTGTGTGTGTGTGTTTTTGCACTAGTCTAACATTTATCCATCGGTCTTCCTTTATTCTTTAACATGTCAAAGGATACCAAGGTATCAGGGTTCAAGAAGTGGGACTCGTGCTATCAGCAAATGTCTCTGACAGACGGTCACACTTCTTGTGTTTATTGTTTGGGTGCCCTACACCTGCAGGACTCTTGCTCGGTATGTCATGCCTTTAGTCCAAGAGTCTTGCAGGAGCGTAGGAACAAGTTAATTCTCAGGGGGTTACTAAAACCCGAGGGGTCTCCGGCGAAGTCTCAGCCAGCGAAAACCCCTAAGCCCACCAAGCCGTCGGCTCCCAGTATGGAGCCGTCGCCAGGTGGAGCATCTGCTTCAATTTCGGTTCTGGCCAGAACCAAAGTATCTAAATCTCTCTCGGCTCCGACCTTATTGTTGGAGCCGTCAGGGAATCGTAAGCGATCCAGGTCGCCATCCCTAGAGTCGATTCGCTTGGCTCCGGGATCGCCTTTGCTACAGTCTGAAAGGAGCCATCGGTCCCACTTTTCTCAGTCCTCGAGGCTATTCGATCATGACTTGGAAAGAGTGGTTAGCAGACTCCTCAAATCACAGGCCCTGACTAAAATGTTAACTAACCCTCCTCATCAGGCTGTGGCTGTTCCTGTTTTTGAAGTAGTTCCTCCTCCGACTCCTCCTGTCAGTTCAGAGCTGGAGCTTGTTGGGGCTCGGATCCTGGAAACGGCGCCGATGCTTCCCCTTTCGGCTCCTTTGTCAGCTCCGATTTCTTCAGTGGTTCCGTCCGTGGAGGGATCTGGGTGCTGAGACCCCCTCATCGGCTCCGAGGGGGCGAGTGGCATCGGACCCTTGTCTGACCCCATTCTCCCTCTCGGAGCCTCGGCGCAGGTAAGCTCGGCTCCTACATCGGCCTCGGAGCCGTCCCTTTCGGTGCCGGAGAGGATTCCTGTCTCTTCGGAGCGGGGGCCTTCTCTTCCGGACAGGGGCGCCCTCGAGATCATGAGGAGCGTGCTGACTTCTGAGTCTGCACCTCGATCAGCCCCTTCAGCTCCTCCTCCCAGGGTGCCTACTTTGGTCTCTGCCCCTCCTCCAGACCCCAAGCGAGGGGATAAAACGCTCCAGGTCACCCCACTGGCTGCATCTTCCTCTTCCAAGGCCTCCCTGAGATTTCAGAGGAGCCCCCTCGAAAGAGGAAATGTAAGAGAAAACATGTCGACTCCCCAGAGTCTGTCACGTCAAATACTGACTTGGAGGATTCAGAAGGGTCCCCAAGATCCCCCTCTGAAGATGTCTCTTTCTCAGACATCCTTGAGATCCCTATTACCTATTTTATTTGTATATACACCATCGGTAACATTACTTAATGTGGCAGTGTGTGTTTGAGTTCTGTAATGAATCTCAGCTGCTGCAATACAAATTTTAATTAATTGATTGTTAGAAGTTTTTTCCCACGTATTGTTGTATTTAAGAGCTCTGCATTTTGATTATTGCCATCTGATGAAGCGTAGGGTACACTACGCGAAAGCGCTCATCTATTTTTATATCTTTACGTATTGTTGAACTATTAAATGTTTTTGGATTTTACTTGGGATTCGTGAGTTTTCTTGGAAGACAATCGTGGCTAGATCTCCTGTTTATGTTTCTTCCATTTACTTTCTGTGTTTGATGGGAGATCTATTCAGCGGTATAGTTGCATTTATCTCTTATTAACTTTTCCTGTTGTTTGTTGCAACTATCTGCACACGATGGAACCGGTTGCTATCGCACCAGCTCATTGTCCGGAGCCGAGGGATACTGCCACAATATGGAATGGACTGTTTTATTTGGACTCCAACCCTTTATTGTCTCTGGATCTGGCAAACAATCAAGGTACCTTACCCTCTCATAACACTGGTGAGAATTTGACTGAATTTAACATGTTGTTGTAAACTCTTGAGGATGATTTATATCAGCTGCAACGTTATGCTTGGCAGAGGTTGCACTTGGAGGCTTGTCTGCACTTTCGGGTGGTCCCCAGAGGCATGTGGGTTTTCTGCATGCCCACCTATGGGGACACCCATCCACTACTACTGAAGCAGTGGCAAGATCTAAACATCGAATTAGGCTTCAGTTATGTCAAATTACTTCTGCAATACTTTTTACCCCTGGAGAATGACCTACGCAGTAAAGTTGATACTGTCTATAAAGATTTAACTGAACGTTTTTCTTCCGATTTTTGCTTGAGTAGGCTACGTAATGTCTGTTTACAAGTTAATGCCTTTAGCGATAGACTAAAACTCACAAAGCAGCGTAAACTTGTGAGAGACCATAATGATTTTTCAAAGGGCCAAGTATTTGTTTGGCCCAGATCTCACAATACACAGAACTCTGTTAACAATCCTGAATCTGGGTCTCCCAGTAATACAGCTACGTCTACATCTATTGTAAACGGAACTTTGTGTGTTCCTACACTACCTGCTTTACCAGCTTCGATTATACCTTCTCAAATTGGAAGTGGTGAACACATGTTAGAACTGCCTTCAGGTGTTTGCAACAATATTGAACGTTCAGTTACCGATGCACCTCCACCCAATCAACAGGCTTTCTTTGGTAATCAGACTGCCTCTGCTAATGGAGCTATACCAAAGGTAGCTCATTCAGGCAATGTTTCTTTTTTGCCCTATCAGAGGAAATTCACGTTGCAGACCAGAGGAAGATCCAACAGCAGAGGTCCACGCAAAAGAAAATTTTCAGGAGAGAGACTTATGCAAAACAAGACGATAAGGCATTGACTAATTTGGTGTTCAATTTTTCTGATTTTAGGTTGGACACTTCAAATGTTAGCCTGTTAAACAGAGGGCTTAATTTTGTTCCTGCCAACTCAGCAATACTTAGTGAAACTCTTATAGACCTGAGATTATTCTGTCGTCAGGTTTCATTGAAGTTGTTCTTTTTAGACAAACCTGCTATATCAGACAATAGTTTGCAATTATCACAGTTTAAACGTACTAGTTCTTTTACACCCATAATGCCTCCCCAGATCGATTGCTTTCTCAAGTTATGTGAAGGTGACTTCTATGGTCTTTTTTCTGGTACTAAGAAGAAAGGAAGATATTACAACTTAACCCAACAGGAATCTAGGTCCCTTCATGACCTCGAACAATCATGCTGTAACCATAAAACCTGCTGACAAGGGAGGGGGAGTAGTATTGATGAACACTTTAGATTATGAGAATAACATGTTAACAATGCTCTCTGATCATGCCACCTATAAGGAAATTGACCGTAGTGAGGTTGCAAACATCATAAGGCATGTACAAGATACCCTATATGACCTATTAATGTGCCGACAGATTAGTTCTGAGATTTTCGAATACTTCTCAATAAAATATCCAGCAACTCCCATTATCAAGGGATTACCCAAGGTACATAAGGATACTGTCCCCATGCCCATGAGGCCAATCGTCTCAGGGGAGAAATGGATAACATCTAATATTTCCATTTTTCTTGAACATCTATTGAGACCAGTTGTTGACAAGTTTTCATCCATTCTGAAGGATACTTACCATTTACTAGAAAGTTTAAGTACTCTAACACTAGATGTTGCTGAACATGAATATCTTCTTATTACACTGGATGTAAAGAACTTATTTACTTCTATACCAAATGATATAGGTATACAATCAGTTAGGGAACTACTAGTTAGTGAGACATCCTTCAGTAATGACAGGATAATTCTGGCATGTCAATTACTTGAATTGGTATTGTATAATAATGCCTTTTTGTTTGGAGACAGATGTTTTTTACAACAGTGGGGGGTTGCCATGGGCACCCCCTGCGCCAATACTTATGCAAATTTGGTGTTTTTTTTATTGGGAGAAAACTTACCTGTTTCAGCATGAAATGTTCAGGTTCATTAAGTTATATCAACGTTTTATGGATGATATCCTTATTGTTTGGGAGGGCTCCCAACAGGCCTTTGATCAGTTTTTGTTTCATTTAGAAACGACAACTTCCTTTCTTAGATTCACGAAGGAAGTTTTGCCTACGGAGATACACTTTTTAGATGTGTCCCTAAGGTTAACAGAATGTGGTTCCATTGTTCCCTCCTTATATAGGAAACCAGTATGGAAAAACACAATTCTTAATTTTGACAGTATGCATCCCAGACACATCTTCTATGGGATTGTTAAAAGTCAATTTGTGAGGATCCTTAGACTTTGTAAAGAGCGACAGTCCCTACTAACAGAGGCTGATTTTATGGAATCCTTATTTATAGATAGAGGATATGAACCCAATATGGTGAGGGATATTAGACATAGTGTTTTGGGTCATTTAGATTCGTCTAATATAGAGAGAGATACTGTGATTAATGTACCCAGGAGATACAATAGATATAGACGTAGTTACAGTTCAGGTAGTACTGACAATACGGTTAAGTATATCATCAAATATACTAGTGATATCAATAGTATACAGGAGGTGATCTATAGAAACTGGAATGTCCTTGTTATGGATTTCCAGACCAGACAATTGGTAGGTAGCAAACCTAGGTTTTTATACAAGAATAATAAAAATCTTAAACAGATTCTATGTAAAGATCATATTGGTTTGACGACTTCTGCCATTTCCACGTCTTTGACTCCAGGCACTTTTGCCTGTAATCAATGTAATAGATGTGATTTTATCACTAATATCCAGATTTACAGACATCCTACTATTGAGTTCACTTTCATTCCTAAGTTTTATGCAACCTGTAACACGCGTAATCTCATTTATCTTGCTAATTGCGTGGTCTGTCAAGCCTTTTATGTGGGCTTGACCAAAAGGAGATTACAGGACAGGATTTATAACCACCTATATGACATACGTAAAGGCAATGAGGCTAACGCATTAGCAAAACATATACTAGAATATCCCTTACATAGTTTCTGCTTTAGGGTTCTACAGGTGGTAGGACAAAGCCCAAGAGGTGGGGACTCTGACAATGAGTTGGCTTCTGTTGAACTAAAATGGATTCTGAGACTTAGTGCACACCTACCTCCAGGTTTGAATAATTATGTATCCATCAAACCAGTTCTTGAACGTAAAGGTTCATAAACATGTTTTTATACATATATATTCATTAATCATGTCTTTTTAGGATGATAATTAATTTTATATGAAGGGTCTTTTCAAGAAATTTTTGTTAGTTTTTTAGTTTATGTTCTATTATGCATTCACACAACAATTTATATGTAGGTGTGTATTTTGTTGAAGTCTGATCATAGAATGTAGTAATATATATAGTATAGTCAGGTAATATCCTGTAATATCATTTATTATGTTTTGTTATCAGCGTTATAGTAATGAATTTTTTAAGATGTACTTTAATGATTTGTACAAGCGTATATACCATATGGTTATTCCAGTACATATGTATTTAGTTTTTTTGCTAAAAAGACGATAGTCTATGCTCTTTACTTAGAGCTTTGTTTTTGCCAATTCGTTTTCAGCATCTGATTACCTATTTTATTTGTATATACACCATCGGTAACATTACTTAATGTGGCAGTGTGTGTTTGAGTTCTGTAATGAATCTCAGCTGCTGCAATACGAATTTTTCCTGCGTATTGTTGTATTTAAGAGCTCTGCATTTTGATTATTGCCATCTGATGAAGCGTAGGGTACACTACGCGAAAGCGCTCATCTATTTTTATATCTTTACGTATTGTTGAACTATTAAATGTTTTTGGATTTTACTTGGGATTCGTGAGTTTTCTTGGAAGACAATCGTGGCTAGATCTCCTGTTTGTTTCTTCCACATCCTTGAGATCCTTAAGCAGAGGGGAAACTGGTCTGCCCTTAACCCTTCTGAGGACGAGTCGGTATACTTGGATGCATTTGGTTCTCGCCCCTCCACCTCCACTTCCTGGGTGTCTCCGCATTTCGATCCATTAATGGAAGTGGTGGCTCGGAAGACATGGTCAGCTCCGGACACACTGGAACCAACCCCCCGCAGGCCCACTAAGTTTATTACGGCCCCTCAAGATACAGTTTTTGACAAAGGGTGTCCCCGTTGATGCCATGGTGGTAGCAGCTGCCACGAAAAAGGAGTTGGCTGACACTTCTGTACCTGTCCATCCCCCTAATAAAAAAGTCTAGGATGATGGATAGATATGGGAAGTGGATGTTTTCCTCAGCGACCTTCTCCATGCGGTCGCTTAATTATTTGTGCTACTTCACCCGTCTTTAGAGGGATCTCCTCAAGGAGCTAGGAGATACCCTGCAAGATCCATCAGCTGCGGGGGCTCAAGACAAAATAAACTCCCAGCTGGCGACTCTTAATTCTGTCGTTAACTCCTCCATGTGGCTCATTTCGTATGCGGCTGATGGAGCGAGTAGAGCCGCAGGCACAGGCGTGGCTTTGAGAAGACATGCCTGGATGCGATTATGTAACTTCGCTGATCCCTTCAAGGCGTCTTTCACCAACACCCCTTTCGATGGTTCGGCTCTGTTTGGATTTCAGGTGAAAGATACACTTACCAGGTGTGAGCAGGAAGGCAAGACACACTCTGCCATGGGAGTCCGTTTCACCACTCCCTCTAGACCATACCCTATGGGTCAGAAGAGTGGAAAGATGTGGTTCCGGAAACCCCAGGGAGCCGTGCCTGACACACGTGGTGAGTTACCCTCCAGAGGCAGAGGAGGGAACAACAATAGATGTCGCCCGCGGGGCAGAGGGAGTCCGCAGAATCAGGGCAGCAGAGAATCTTTCTCTGGCAAGCCCTTCCAGCACCCCTGAGGGGCTGCCCGGCTGTCCGCCTTCGGAGACAGTCAGGGGAAGATTGTCTCTGTACCCAGAAGCCCTGCGTCTCATCACTCGAGACAGATAGGTACAGTCTATCATATCCGGAGGTTACAAAATCCCGTTTGTCCATACCCCCTTAAAATCAAACAACCCCATCCCAGATGTTCCACCCAGTCTGAGGGAACAGGCAGTACAAGAAATTTCAAGACTGCTAAAAAAACGGGCCATCCAACAAGTCCCAGCAGACCAGCAAGGATCCGGAATTTACTCAAAGTTCTTTTTGGTACCAAAAAAGACAGGGGACTGGAGACCCATTTTGGATTTCAGCAGACTAAACAAGTCTGTTCAAAGAACAAAGTTCCGGATGATCACACTTCAGTCCATTCTACCCTTTTTGGGTCAGGACAATTGGATGTGCTCCATAGATCTTCAAGGTGCGTACTACCACATCAAAATGGCACAGTCGTTCCAGAAGGTTTCTCCGCTTCCGGCTGGGTGCCAGTCATTACCAGTTCAGAGCCCTGCCCTTTGGTCTCACCACAGTCCCCAGGGTGTTCACCAAATGCATGGCAGTGGTTACCGCTCACCTGAGACGGCAAGGATTCCAGGTGTTTCCATATCTAGACGACTGGCTCCTTACGGCTACCACCAGACATCAATTGCTGAGAGCCAGGTATTATACCATCCAAACATGCTCCAACCTAGGTATCTCAATAAATTTCGAAAAGTCTGCATTGTCGCCTTGTCAGTCTTTAACCTTTATAGGCACAAGATTAAATATGAAAGATCTGTCCACAAGACTTCCAGTAGACAGAGTGGCAGACATTCGTCGACATGTACAGGTATTATTAGGATGCAGAAAGATTCAGGCCAGATATGTCCTAAAAACCGTGGGTCTCATGGCAGCAGCGATCTTATTAGTTCCCCTGGCTCGTTTCACATGAGAATTCTCCAGTGGATGCTTTTCACCCAATGGTCCTTTCAACAACTTCCTTTGTCTCAAAAAATAATAATCACATAGTCATGCAAAGACCAATTGACTTGGTGGATGGTCTCTCAATCAGTACCCCAGGGCAGACCATTTGTCCTTCCTCCTCCAGCTGCCACGGTGACCACGGATGCCTCCCTGATCAGGTGGGGGCATTTTCAGGGCAGGACTGTCCAGGCACCTGGCAACCCCACGAGTACCACTTGCACATAAACGTTTTGGAGATGATTGCGGTGATTTTAGCGTTGCAAGCTCTTCAGAACTCTGTAACCACTGGTACCATTGCAATTCAGACATACAATATGTCTGTAGTGTGGTACATCAACAAGCAGGGCGGAACCAAGTTATATCCCTTATGTCGAGAAGCACTCAGACTATGGTAGTGGGCGATCTCCTCTTAACGGTTTCTGACAGCAGCGCACATCCCTGGGAAGTCCAACGTCATAACAGACAGGCTAAGTAGAGCTATTCTCATGACTCACGAGTGGTCTCTCAACCAGACAGTAGCGGACAAAATCTTCCGCAAATGGGGTCAGCCTTGCTGCGACCTTTTTGCAACTCCTCTGAACAGCAAGTGCAACAGTTTCTTCACTCTCTTCCCGGACACTCCCCCAGAGATGCTCTAGTTCACAATCGGCCCCAGGGTCTACTGTATGCATTCCCACCTTTTCCACTAATTCCCAAACTATTTCAGAAAGCTACCATGCTGGGTTGCAGGATGATCCTCATTGCCCCCTACTGGCCTCGACAAATCTGGTTCCCATTCCTGCATAGTCACCTTCTAGAGCAGCCTTGGAATCTGGACCCAGTTCCAGACCTCCTGATCCATCAGTCAGGCAGGCTGCATCAATCTCTTCAGTCTCTCAACCTCACTGCTTGGTTGCTCCACTTCCAACCTTAGCCAGGCTTCCCAGTATTTCCAATTCAGTGCATGAGATTATCCTTTCTTCTCACAAACCTACAACCAGGAAGACTTATGCTAGTAAGTGGAAACGTTTCTCTTTCTGGGCAGAGGCTAGAAATATAGATCCCTTCACGGCCCCTGTCCATAACGTTCTGGACTTTTTAGCAGAACTTTTCAAGCAGGCTCCTCTTTGGCCACCATTAGAGTTCAGTTAGCGGCAATCTCTAATTTCCATATGGGCCTGTCAGAAACCAGCATCATGTCCCATAAGCTTTGCAAAGCCTTTCTGAAAGGAACAATCTTACTCAGGCCTCCCGCCTCCGTGGGACTTAAATTTGATCTTAGCTTCCTTGATACTGCCTCCCTTTGAACCGGCAGCTTCCTGTTCCTTGAAATTGCTTACTTGGAAAACCCTCTTTTTGGCGGCCATTACTTCAGCGAGGAGTGTTTCTGAACTTCAAGCCCTTTGTGTTCGTCCTCCTCACCTAGTTTTCCATAAGGATAGAGTTTCACTCAGGACTAATCCTTCGTTCCTTCCTAAGGTCCCCTCCGAAAATAATTTGAATCAATCCATCGATCTGCCAGTCTTTTTTCCAAATTATTCCAACAAAGCTGAACACAAATTACACCAGTTGGACATTCATAGGCAATTACGTTTATATTTGCATAGGACTGAGCAATTAAGGAAATCAGACCAACTCTTCCTGTCCTATGCGGAGGGTAAGCAGGATCGACCAGTGTCTAAAGTAACCTTATCCAGGTGGTTGTCCTCTATTATTACCCTTGTTCATCAGTTGAGGAATAAAGAACTCCCTACTAAACCTAAAGGCCACTCTACTAGGGCTTTAGCTACGTCGGTAGCTTTTCAATCAAGACTACCTATGGAAGCTATTTGTGCGGCGGCCACATGGGCCACCCCTCATACCTTCATTTCACATTATAAATTGGATCTGGCCTCTAGGAGCAGAGCTGATTTTGGTTCCACTGTGATCAAGAGTCTGTTCCAATGAGCCACCCAGGACTAAGGTGCTAGGGACACTGTCCCAACCAGCAAGAATGAAGGCGAGAGAGACAACTTAACATTAAGAAGTTATGTACCTACCATAACGTTCCATGTTAGTTGTCTTCTTCTCGCCTTCTTTTTTGCGTCCCGCCCTCCGTCCCCCTAGCCTAGGTGGACCGAGAAGAGTCCTCCTACGAGACTTGTCACTGCCTGAGTCTTTACCGATTTATGTCCTCTACCTTTTTCTTCAGCCCTGTAGCTGAAGTCTTGCTATTGGGACAGTTGTCCTCTTGCATTATTATGGTGCTAGGTCTCCCAAACAAAATCTGGGGGTCTAGTGCCAGGCATTGTGGGATATAGGGAGGCCTCGAGCCAGTAAGTAGCTCTTGAGCTTTCGAAAATGGCCGAGTCGGAGCCGAAGGTCGGCTCCGAACCCAACCAGCAAGAAAGAAGGCAAGAAGAAGACAACTAACGTGGAACGTTATGGTAGGTACATAACTTCTTATTTTCTTTTATTTTCTTCTTTTAAAGGATATTAAAATATATACATTTTCTTTTATTTTCTTCTTTTAAAGGATTTCTTTTAAAAGAAGAAAATAAAAGAAAATGTATATATTTTAAACGAAAATAGGTGGGGGCCTGTGCCCCCCACACCCCCCTACCTTTATATAACAACTCCAGGGTTGCACGACTTTGGGGAGGGGGACAAATCCCTGTTAACTGCCTTGAGTACTGTTTTTTGATCAATTGAGTTTCGATCAAATGTGCTGTCGATCAAAAGCAGTAGATCCATATATATATATATATATATATATATATATATATATATATATATATAATATATATATATATATATATATATATATATATATATATCTATGGGTCTACCTTGTTTCCTTGAAAGCATGTTTCTCCGAATCCAAATTGAGTGACTCCACTTTTCCGAAAAGTGCTATGGTAGATTCATCAGTTTTGTGTAATTTAATTTGGGAGAAGCCAAGTATGCAGAAGGCTATTTTATTGTTTCATATGGCTGCAGGTCATCTCTTAAAATAGGTAATGCTGAATTTTATCCATCTTCAGTGATGTTAGGTCATGAAATAGTACCACAAGTAATGAATAAAATACCACCAGGATTCATGATTTACTTACATGCGCGTGCACACAAGGGTCTACCTTTTTTCCATGAAAGTACGTTTCCTTGAATCTAAATTGAGTGACTCCACTTTTCCGAAACACAGTTCCATCAAACACATGGACTGCCAAAATCCTTTCCCTGTGAAAGGGACCACTTGGCCTCCACAAAAACAACCTGAATGAACAGACTCCTAACCCAACCAAGTGGGGAGGCTTCGCCTCCCACCCCCCCCTTACTTAAATATACCAACTCCAAGATTGCACTGCACTGATGAAAGGGCGAAGTTCACCATGGTGGCCAAGTGGTTCCTTTCACAGGGAAAAGATTTTGGCAGTCCGTGCCTTCGATGGAATGGTGTTTCATCAGACATCAGTTCTCCGGTCCTCAGTGAGGGGCTTTCGCAACCCCTGATGCCTGTTTCTGTGGATTCGCAGGCTGCTACCGAGACCCTTTCAGAGTCCGATATGCTGCAAAACTCTTCTTCAACTAAGGATCCTGCGGTCATTTCTACCTTGGATGGGTCCAGAGCTGCTGAGCAGGCACCGGCTTCCGAGGAATTCCTTCACACTACCGATTCTAGACACAAACTGACGTCTTCTTTCGCGACTACCGTTCTTTCGAAAACCGAGTTTCTTAGGCCCAGGGTATGAACCACACCCAAGAAACTCATGACCTAGTCTCAGGCACCTGCTTCCTTGCCTTAGTCTCAAATGGTTAAAATGATGGAAGACCTTATCATGTTGATCAGGGGAAGCCAAGCTACCCCCTCCAAAAGGAAGAGAGATCTGTCCCCTGTAGTTTTGCCTGAACAAGAGTCAGATGACTCTGATGCATCTGAATATGAAAACATGCAACCCCTCCATACTTATGTGGATTCTGATGCATAGATTCCATCCCTTCAGCCTCTCCCCCAAAGGGTTTTCCCTTTGGGGAAACCCTTCCTACCTTAAGGGAGCATTTCGAATGGGACAGTCAGGACTACCCTCAGTCTAAAAAGAGACTCGGGAATTCTTAGATCTTCCACAGCACAGACCCTTGGCCAACTCCCTAGTCCTGGATGTTGTGGAAGATGTTTTCCTGGAGTCCAACTTGACTCCTGACACCCTCCCACCTGCACCCAGAAAACCAGACAGGTACTATAGAGTCCCTGACTCACACAGATTTCATTTTAAAAATCCTACTGCTGACCATGAGGTAATTTCTCAAGGGCCTAAAGGGATTAAAGCAACCTCTGCTAAGAACCCCACCCCCTCAGGTAGGGATTCCTGAGCACTAGTTAGATAGGGTAAAAATTGTACACCTCAGCTACTCTTGCTATCAGGGCACTAAATTGTCAGTTCCATATGCTAAAATTGCAGCAACATATCCTGGAACTCCTCAAACAAAAAGTGTCTTCCTTTCCTGCTTGTGCAGAATCTAAAGAGTTACAAGAGTTAATGCATTCTGCAAGTCAAGTAACTACACACACCTTGCACTGTGGTTTTGATACCCTAGAAGCTTCTTGCAGGGCAGCAGTCACCGGATCTGTCATTGGAAGGCATGCATGGCTTAAGGAACAGCCCTTGCCAGACCATGTCAAAGCTAAATTGTTGGATCCCCCCTTGCACAAAGACAACTTATTTGGCACTAAGGCAGAAGAGGTCTTAAAAAAGATGGAAGAAAAAGCAAAATCTATGCAGACAGTTAAGGATTTCTTACATGTCCAGCCACCCAGGTTCAACAGGCATTGTCCCACCAAGCAGTGGTCCTTTCCTGCTCCCACTAAACCAGTCCAGCCCAGACCCTGGGGAGCTAGACCCCCTCCCCCAGACAGCAGCCACAGGGAATGCAGAAATCTAAGCAGTAGAATATCTCCACTTCAAAACAAAGAAGTTCTAAACCACCACTTTATGGTAAGAACTCACAATGACTCACCTCCCCTACCCCCTACCCTCTGCCCACCTTCACTTACCCCTAGGAGGAAAACTGTCCTTTCACACAAGTACTTGGGCCACCATTACCAATGACCGTTGGGTTCTCAACATTGTTGTATCCCAGGGATACAAATTTTCTTTCCACACCCTTCCAACCTCAAAAGGGTTCCCAGATCTACCTCCAAACCAGTGGGCAAAGGCTCAAAAGCAAATCCTTTCCCTGCTTTCTATGAGGGCAGTAGAGCACGTTCCTGCAGAGCAGATAGGCCAAGGTTTCTAATCCAGACTTTTTCTGGTGCCCCATCCTCAATCTATCCATTCTAAACACCTTCCTGGTGATCCCAAAATTCAAAATGCTCACCCTCCAGCAGCTGCTTCCCATGCTCTCCAAGGATGCTTGGCTAGCCACCCTAGATCTAAAAGAGGCCTACCTCCACATTCCTATCAGGGAATCATGAGGGAAATATCTCAGTTTCAGGGCAGGATCTCAGCACTTTCAGTTCTCTGCGCTTCCCTTTGGCTTATCTACTGCTCAAAGAGTTTTCACAAAATGTCTGGCTCTGGTCATTGCCTTTTGCAGACAAAGGAATATCTAGATTTAGCCATACTTAGATGACTGCCTAATTCAAGCAGACAGCCAGGAAAAGCTGCTCAAGCACCTGGTCTTTGTAAAGTCCCTACTAACCTCCGTAGGGTGCACTATCAATGAAAATAAATGCAAACAGGTGCCCACCCAAAGGATTATATTCCTGAGAGCAAGCCTGGACACAGCATCCCAGATGGCATTCCTTACACCAGAAAAGCAAATTTTCCTGGCAGTCTACTTCTCTCAACTAGCCACCAGACCCCCAAGTTATCTGCAAGGAAGATCCTGCAAGCTGTGGGGTTCATGGCATCTTGCATACTATTCATTCCATAAGCCAGACTGCATATGAGGAAACTTCAGTGGTTCCTAAAAAGCCTTTGGTGTCAGCACTCTCAAGACCTGGAGACTCTCATACCTATATTTCCTTGCCTCAGAAAAGATTTTCTTTGGTGGGCAACAGCATGCTCTCACAACAAGGGACTACCTTTCTCACCACCCCCTGCCGCCCAGACCCTCACCGCAGACTCATCAAATTATGCTTGGTGTGCACATCTGGACGGCAGATGCATACAGGGCCAATGGAGCCCGCAGCAAATCCCACTGCACATCAACCAAAAAGAGATGATGGCTGTCCAGCATGCCTTGATAGCTTTCAAGCCCTTTCTGTCTCCAGGGGCTCTCCTGATCAAAACAGACAACACCACTGTGATGTGGTATATCAACAAGCAGGGAGGGAATCAATCCTACCCTCTATGCAGGCTGGCGATGACCCTTTGGCACACAGCCTCTGCCATGTAACTGTTAGCACAGTTCCTACCAGGTTCTCTCAACTCTCTGGCAGACAAATTAAGCAGAAATATTCTGAACCCACAGGAGTGACAGCTCAACAGAAGAACATTCACTGTAATAACTCAGAAATGGGGCACCCTGAAGGTCGACCACTTTGCCTCTCACACCAACCATCAGCTCAGCAAATTCTGCACCAGGGAGCATCACTGCATGGCTTGGAAAGTGGATGCCTTGTTCAATCTATATGTCTATGCCTTTCCTTTCCTCCACTACCTCTCATCCCCAGGGTACTGCTCAAAATAAAGGAGGAAAAACCAAGGGCAATTCTTATAGGTCCAGACTGGCCTCGCGAGCACTGGTACCCCTTGCTGCACAGCCTGTACCCTCTGCCACCATGGCATCTTCCTCATATTCCAAACCTCCTGACCCAGAGGGAAGGGGAATTCATGCATCACCAATTGCAGATACTCAATTTTACAGATTGGCTTATTCCCTAACCCCTAATCAATCTGCCAACCTCAGTAAACAGGTTCTAGATGTTATACATGAGGCCAGATGCCCTAGCACTAGAAAGTCTTATGCTGACAAATGGAAAAGGTTCTGCACCTGGATTCAGGCTAAGGGAGCCAATACGGCACAGCCCTCCCTCCCTGTCATCCTGGATTGCTTAGCTGACCTACTACACAGTGGCCTCTTTTTCTCCTCTATAAACATTCATGCCTCTGCTATCTCTGCTCATTTCCCCACTGAGCAGCCCCTTTTCTCACACCCTTTGAGCAAACAGTTCCTAAGAGGGGCTAGCAACTTGAGGCCACCCAGAAGAGCACCAACCCCAGCTTGGGACCTTAACTTTGTGTTAGAAAAGGTCATCCTGCCCCATTTGAACCACCTTCTGCAGAGCTAAAATGTATCTCCTGGAAGACCACTTTCCTTCTGCCCATCACTTCAGCCAGAAGAGTCTCCGAGCTGCAAGCGTTTATGGCTGTGGAACCCTTCATCATCTTCCATGCTGATAGGGTATCTCTTAGAACTAACCCATCCTTCATGCCCAAGGGGGTGTCCAGTGTGGCTCTCAACCAATCCATTCATTTGCCCACCTTTTTTTCCTAACCCCCAGAACAAGGGGGGAAAGGATCCTTCACTCTCTAGATGTGCACAGACAGCTCAGATTCTATCTAGACAAATCCTCCAGAAAGTCTGCTCAATTGCTGGTTAGCTTTGCTACAGGGGCAGAAGGAAAAGCCATCTTCAAACAAACCATTTATAAATGGATAGCACACTGCATCCATTTCTGCTACAAACAACATGGAAAACCTCCCACCAAGGAGGTCAGGACTCAGTCCACCAGAGCAGCCTCCACCTCTGCAGCTTTCCTCAGAGGAGTCCCCCACCAGGGACATCCTGGAGGCTGCCACCTGGACATCTGTTCACACTTTTACCAAACATTACCACCTTCCTCTCTTCTCCGAGTCCAGGGCAGGGTTTGCCTCTGCAGTCTTGCAGGACATTCTAGCCATCCCGTAGATGTTCATGTTTCACTGTTGCAGTCCTTACATTTGGGTAATCTGCTGGCAGGTTGCCCTCAGTCGGCCTGATTAACAAAGTCTTGGGTCCTGCATCGGTTGCTGTCCCTTCCTTCTTCCATGACGTCAGGTCATCAGGGGTATAAAACATGCAGCGACGCCATTTTCATCAGTCTTTCTTGCCACGCGGTGCCCGAAGCAGAAGCAGTTCGCAAGTGCCGGTCGGCTGACTCCTGAAATTTTCATTTTCGAGTTTCAGAACCGAAGTATTCAACCTAAAGCTAAGTACCCCATTGGGGAAACTTTTTCTTGCTCCTTACTGATGTCAGTAAAAGTTAATAATTGTATTACTTGTGGGAAGCAAATACCTCATAAGGATTTTCATTTGTATTCCTTGCCCTGACCGCAACGTGCGTTGCTGTTGGTTTTGTGCTAAATTTAAGCAACTCACTATTAAGCGTCAGTATATTTTTGCATCAAAATAGTTTGGCTCAAGATTTAGCTATCCAGAAATGTCGTCGGTTAGCAGTCCGACTACAGGAATACCTAAAAAACGCAAAGAAAAAGACAGAGAGAGTCTGTCGGGATCCAAAACCGACGAAGCTTCTCCTAAGCCAGTTGCCGGTACTCAGTGAGGTGCTTTTGCAGCCACTGATACCCGCTACTTTTGATTCGCAGGCCTCTACTAAGACCCATTCGGAGTCCGGTATGCCACGAGACACTTTAAGTATTGAACCCGCAGATGTCTCTACCTTAGATGGGTTTGGAGCCGCTGAGCAGGCACCGGCTTCTGAGGGTGTTTTCAGGCCTAAAGATTTGTATATTAAACTGGTGCCATCTTCAATACTAAGGCCAAAATCAACTTCTTTGTCTCAAAAAAATGACGCTTGAGCCACGTGCACAGGCCCCTATGCCTAAAAAACAAATGATCAAATTGGCTGAGGATTTAATTACCTTGATCAGGGGTAACCATCCCCCTCCTGCTAAGAGGCGTAGGCAAGGCACTGACTATGAATCATCAGATCAGGTTTCTATTTCTTCTGATTACTCTTCTGATCAGGAATTATCTATTCCACCGTATGAGGACTCTGATGCAGAAGATTCCACCCCTTCTGCTTCTCCTCCTGAGGATTTTTCTTTTGGAGAAACTTTGCATACCCTAAGGGAACACTTTCACTGGGAGAGTCAGGATTTCTCAGAATCTAAAAAGAGGCTTAGGGATTTCCTCCTTCTTCCTTAGCATAGGCCTTTGGCTATACCTCCTGTTCTAGACATTGTTGATGATGTTTTTTCAGAATCCATCATGGCTCCTGATTCCCTGCCTCCGGCTCCTAGTAAGCCAGACAGATATTGCAGGGTCCTCTTTAAAAATCCTACTGCTGACCCTGAAACCATTTCTCAGGGTCCCAAGGGCGTTAAGGCTTCTACTGCTAAAAATCCTACCCCTTCTGATAGAGACTCCAGGGTGCTGGGTAGATGGGGTAAGAAGGTTTACACATCTGCAACCTTGGCAATCAGGGCTTCAAATTGTCAATTTCATATGCTTAAATTTCAGCAGCATTTCATGGGCTTACTTAAACAGAAAATTATGTTGATTTCTGACTTTGTGGAAAAGAAAGAGTTGCAGGATTTATTGCATTCAGCTGAACGAGTTGGAAAGCATACTTTGCAGTGTGGTTTTGATTCCTTGGTGAGGACTCTTGCAGTGCCCCTGTAACTGGATCTGTGATAAGGCATGCTTGGCTCAAGGAGCAAAATCTGCCTGATCATGTTAAAACAAAATTGTTGGATGCTGCTTTACAGCAGGACAGTCTATTTGGTAATAAGGCAGAAGAAGTTTTGAAAAAGATGGAAGATAAAGCTAAATCTATGCAAACTGTAAAAGATTTCCTACAAGTGCAGCCACCCAGGTTCAGTAGGCACTGGCCTTCTAAGAACTTGTCCTTTCCAGTACCCACCAGAGCTGCTCAGGTCAAACCCAGACATTCAAAAGGCTCCAGGTTTCAGTCACAAGGAACTTATAGAATAAAACAATGGGATACCTCCACCTCCAAATCTAAAAGTAACAAGGCACCTTCCTACGGTAAACAGTCTCAATGACTTTCCACTGCAATCACCAAGCACTTATCTTTTGGCCGCCCCTTTGGGGGGAAAACTGAAACTTCATGCACGAACCTGGCAACTAATTACCCAGGACAAGTGGGTTTTAAATATAGTATCCCTGGGATGCAGATTTCATTTCCACACATTGCCAATCCCAAACGGATGGCCAGATCTCCCTCAAAATCAGTGGGAAGAGGCCCAGAAACAAGTTGTGTCCCTCATGAATATGGGGGCTACTCAACCAGTACCAGAAAAGGAAAAGGGACAAGGTTTTTATTCAAGAATTTTCCTGGTAGCTAGAAAAGACAAATCATGGTGTCCAATTCTGGACTTATACATTCTAAATACATTTCTGGACATTTCAAAATTCAAGATGCTGACTCTACAGCAGTTACTACCTATGCTAGGCAAGGATGCCTGGTTGGTAAATCTAGACTTAAAAGAGGCTTACCTGCATATCCCAATCGGGGAATCTTGCAGAAGATACCTCCACTTCAAAGCAGGCTATTTGCATTGCCAGTTCTCTGCACTGCCCTTTGGCTTATCTACTGTGCCCAGGGTCTTCACAAAGTGCCTGGCACCAGTAATTGCATTTTGCAGACAAAGAAACATTCAAATTTATCCCTACTTGGACGATTGTCTAATTCAGGCAGAAAACAAGGACATTCTTCTAAGACGTGGCATTTGTTAAAAGACTTCTAACTTGTCTAGGGTACAGCATAAACTAAAAGGAATCACAACTGGTACCCTCTCAAATTACATGGGTGCAAGCTTGAATACAACTGTCCAGATGACCTACCTTACGCCAGAAAAACAAATTCAATTGATTGACTTCAAACAGGTGGCCACAAAAACCCAGCTATCTGCAAGACAAATTCTGCAGGCCTTGGGGTTCATGGCCTCCTGCATCCTAATAATTACATATGGAAAACTGCACATGAGGAAGCTTCAGTGGTACCTAAAAAGCTTATGGAGTCAATATTGTCACAGCCTGGAAACAATGATTCCTGTCATTCCTTGCCTGCAGCTAGAGTTCCTATGGTGGGCAGAGGCCTGCCACCAAAACAAGGGACTGTCATTCACTCCACCCCCTGCCACCCAAACCCTGACTACAGACGCATCAGATTATGCTTGGGGGGCACATCTGGCAGGAAGATGCATTCAGGGCCAATGGAGTCCAAATCAAATGCACCTACATATCAACCAGAAAGAAATGCTAGCTGTACAGAATGCTCTGACAGCCTTCAAGGACTGTCTTCATCCAGGACAACTGCTGATAAAGACAGACAACACCACAGTCATGTGGTACATAAACAAGCAGGGGGGTACCCATTCCTACCCCCTTTGCAGACTAGCCATGGCATTGTGGAACACGGCCTTGACTTACCAAATACATCAACAAGCTCAATTCCTGCCAGGAAAGCAAAATACTCTGGCAGACGCACTAAGCAGAAATCTTATGGACCCACACGAGTGGACACTGGATCCACAAATCTTCAGCATGTTGACACACAAATGGGGAGCCCAGACATAGATCTTTTTGCTTCACCCCAAAATTATCAGTTGGACAAATTCTGCACAAGAATTCATCACAAAAAAGCTTGGAAAGTGGATGCTCTGTCCTTCAGCTGGAAAAACCTATCAGTCTGCCTTTCCTCCTCTGCCTCTGCTTTCCAAGGTCTTACTAAAAGTCAGACAGGAAAAACCAAAAATGATACTGATTGCTCCAGACTGGCCTCACCAACACTGGTACCCGCTCCTACGCAATGTCACACCTTCCTCTGTGGTACCTGCCTCTGACACCTTACCTACTGTCTCAGGAGAACTATCAAATTCTGCACACTCTGCTCCAGACTCTGAATCTTGCAGCATGGTTAATCAACTAATTTCACCAGTTACACACCTCTCAGCAAACCTGTGATGTCATTTTGGAGGCTAGATGGCCTAGTACTAGAAAATCTTATGCGGATAAATGGAAAAGATTCTGTGCCTGGAACCAAGCACAAGGAATAAGCACAGCAATGCCCAATATTCCTCAGATTCTGCAATATTTAACTGAGATGCTTCACAAGGGCCTATCTTTTTCTTCTACAAAAATCCATGCCTCTGCCATTTCAGCTCATTACAACACAGAGCCTCCCCTCTTTTCTCATCCTCTGCTAAAGCAGTACCTCAGAGGGGCCAAAAATGTAAGACCTCCATGGAGAGCACCAGCTTCTGCATGGGACCTCAATTTTGTTTTGGAAAAACTCACTCTACCTCCTTTTAAGCCAGCTGCTACTGCAGATTTAAAATTTCTTTCCTGGAAAACAACTTTTCTTTTAGCAGTTACTTCAGCTAGACGCTTTTCAGAATTACAGGCTCTTATGGCAGTGGAACCTTTCATTATTTTTCATCCGGACAGGGTGGCTCTCGGGACCAATCCATCTTTCATGCCTAAGGTGGTATCCAGTGTGGCTCTTAATCAGATGATTCATCTGCCAACTTTCTTTCCCAATCCACAGAAAAAGGGTGAGCAGATTCTGCATTCATTGGATGTGCACAGACAACTTCGATTCTACTTAAACAGGACAAAGCCTCTAAGAAAATCTGTGCAACTGTTGGTGGCTTTTGCTGCAGGGGCAGAGGGAAAACCTATTTCAAAGCAGACTATTTCTAAATGGATAAGCCATTGTATTCATTTCTGCTATGTGCACCTTGGTAAACCTATCCCCAAGGGGATCAGATCTCATTCCACCAGGGCTGCATCTACATCTGCAGCCTTTATCAGAGGGGTTCCTACCAGAGACATTCTAGAAGCTGCTACCTGGTGCTCAGTTCATACGTTCAAACATTACCATTTACCTCTCTCCTATAAATCCAAAGCTGACTTTGCCACTGCTGTCCTGCAGGGCCTTATAGCTGCTCCTAATGCTGTATAAATCCATCCTCCCAGCCATAGATTTAGGAATCTACCCAAATGTAATGACTGCAACAGTAAAACACGAAGAACATAGTACAGTTGTGTACACTTACCATAAATGTAGATGTTAGAGTGTATTCACTGTTGCAGTCCTGGTTACCCACCCTCCAGCCCCATTTTTTTTTTCTCTTTCTATACCTCTTCTTTCTTTTAATATGCTTAAAGGCCTTTTTGGTGTATTTGCTTTTGACTGGAGGTATATTGTTTATGTTCTAAATTATATACATATATTTTTTTTTGCCCCCTATTTGGGGGGCAGCTGACATCTGGGGCAAGAAAAACTGATGAAAATGGTGTCAGCTGCAAGTTTTATACCCCTGATGACCTGACGTCATGGAAGAAGGGACAGCAACCGATGCACGACCCAAGACTTTGTTAATCATGCCGACTGAGGGCAACCTGCCAACAGATTACCCAAATGTAATGACTGCAACAGTGAATACACTCGAACATCTACATTTATGGTAAGTGTACACAACTGTACTTTCCTTGACTACCTCCACCCTTTTCCTCAGCTTTGGGATTCAACCCAAATATGATGACTGCAACAGTGAAACACGAAGAACATAGTACAGTTGTGTGCACTTATCATAAATGTAGATGTTCGAGTGTGTTCACTGTTGCAGTCCTAGTTTCCCTCCCTCCATCCCCCATTTCTTCTCTTACCTTACAAGGGACATATTGGTATTTACTTTCTACTGGTGGGGTTCTTCCACGAGAACCTAGCTCCTACTTGGGGGCACCTGACAGGTTAGGCCAAGAAAAACGAATGTAATGGCGTCTGGTGCCTTTATACTACTGACGAACTGACATCAGTCCTGAAGCGACAGTAACCGATGCAGAAATACTAAGTTTCTGGTATTCGGGCTGGCTGAAGGTTACCCTGGCAGGGATAACCCAAATGTGATGACTGCAACAGTGAATACACTTGAACATCTACATGTATGGTAAGTGTACACAACTGTGCTTTCATGTCCAGCTTGCTGTGTATCTGTAACATAGTCTGGAAATACAACCTGATCTGGTAACATAGTATTCAGAATTGGGTTTAGCAACAGAGGCAGTCTTCAGTGAACAACTCATATCAGGAACTTTTGGATTCATCTCCGGAACAGGGAAATTCACTGGAATATCCTCAGGAATTGGAACGCTGGACAATTCACTCTGAGATAGTCTTTCTCACAAACTAAGTGCTGTGATACAGGCTGTGACACCAGCATCAATTGTTTCTGATTCTACCTGAACTCCACTCCTTGTGATTCCACAATGTACGAGCTTGGCTCTGAGCAAGTACTCCTCATGACTCCAGTCTGATCATAACCTTTGCACTTTTGTATTCTCATGGTCTCTCCTTAAGGTAATGGATTGAGTGGTTTGCTGGACTTATCTTAATAAGACTTCTGGGATAGGTGTTTCCTTAACAGATGGACTTTCACATATCTGTTATTCGTAGCACTTGGAACCAATAAACTACTGCTTGACTGGTAATGTAGTGCTGGTTTGTCTCAACAGATGTCCCTGGGCAGGTGGACTAAGATGTTTATCACAAAGAACATTTCTGAGATTCGAGAGAGTCAGAAAACATCACTATTATCTTGTTTTGACTTCTCAAGTAACTGTTTCACACTTTGAATTGCACGTCCCGCCAAACCTTTTGACTGCGGATATTCAGGATTACTTGTGACATGAGGAAAGTCCCACTCTTCGGCAAATCTTTTTAATTGATGGCTAGTAAACTGTGTACTATTGTCAGAAATAACTTTGTGTGGACTACCATAAACTGCAAAATGATACTTCATCTTAGTAATGCATCCTAGTACTGGATGCTAGGATATGACGTTGGTCAATCTCAAACCAATTGGAATAAGAGTCCGCTAACACCAAGTAATGTTGACCATTCCACTCCTAAATGTCAGTGGCTACTGTTGATCAGGCTGGATCAGGAATCTGGTTTAGATCAAGTGGTTCCTTCTGTTAATGTGGCTTTGTACTATTACATACAGAACAAGATGAAAGTACTCTCTCAATATCTTGTGACATAGAAGGTCAAAAACACTAATTCTCTATCCCTCCTTTTTGTAGAATCATTTCCTGGGTGGCCATGATGCAAGATGGTGATATGCAAGGACTTTGGAACAATGACTTTAGGATCTTTCATGACCATACCATTGTCATACAAAATCTCATCTCTGTATGGAAATAAGGTTGCACTTCTTGGGGTAGACTAGATTGCTTTGATGGCCATCCTTGATTGATAAAGTGGTTGAGCTTCTGTAAAACAGGATTTGAGGCTGTATGATTTCTAAGCTCATTGAGATGTGTGGAAGAAACATTTCTCGCTTCCATGACTTCATAATCAAGTTTCTCATTCTCATACTCTTCAGTGGTATTTCTGGGTGATTTGGATGATGCATCAGCAAGATAAAAAAAGCTTGCCTTTCGTATAAACAAGATTGAAACTGTACTTCTGCAGTTTCAACATCATGCATTGCAATCTGGCTGGAGCTGTGAATGCATATGCTTTTTCAAAATAGTAACTCTAGAGGTTGGTGGTCCATTTCGATCTGGATGGGTCTACCATAAATTTAATCATGGAACTTTGAACATGCACACAATTGCCAAGAGTTCTTTTCTCTATCTGGGCATAATGCATTTCAGTTGAGTTGGAGATCTGGACACACAGGCAACAGGTTGACCCTCTTGAAGAATGACTGCACCAAGACCAAATGTCAAAGCATCACAGTAAAGGGTTACTGGTTTATGGACATCATCGTATCTGAGAGTTGGTGGACTGGCAATTCTCTGTTTCAGGGCATCAAATGCTCTTTGATGTTGTTCCAACCATGACCAGGATACATCTTTACGTGTCAGCTCTCTGAGGTGCTGCTAGTTGGCTCAAGTCTGGAATGAATTTGCTTAGGTAGTTAACCATGCTAAGAAAGCATTGACGGGCTTGAACATTATCTCGAGCTGACATCTCAAGAATAGCTGTCTGCTTGGAAGGGTCTGGTCGTAAGCATGAACTGGTAAATGACCAACATAAGTAATGTCTCATAACCTGAACTTGCACTTCTGTGGATTCAGCTTAAGATTCACTTGACAGGGTTTATCCAGAAATTTCTCTAGGTTTCTGTCATGCTCCACTTCACCATTATCTCCTACCAAAATGTCATCTACTATAATAGCAAGGGGTACACAGAAATAAATTGCTTCATTGCACGCTGAAAAACTTCACTGGCAGAATTTACCCAAATGGCATTCTCAAAAATCTGTACCTGCCAAAAGGAGTACTGAACGTAGTGAGTAGCGATGATTTCTTGTCGAGCAAAATTTGCCATAATGAACTGTTTGCATTTAAGACAGAAAAAGCAGTGGCATTCGACATCAGAGCTGTAACGTCTTCGACTGTACGCATTGGATGATGAGGTCTTTTTAGTGCTTTGTTCAAATTTTGTGGATCAGTACATATTCTGATATCATCTGAGCTTTTCTTATGAGCTACTACCATGGGAGATACCCATTCATTCGGTTCATCAACTGATCAAATCACACTTTGCTGCACCATTTTGTCTAGCTTGGCTTTGACTATGTTCTGCATAGCTAATGGAACTTTCCGGGCTGGTCTGACAACTGTGCTGACATCTGGGTCTAACTTCATGGAGCATACAATTAGAAGCTTCCCTACTTTGTCTTCGAAAAGATCAGCATAGGTAAAGAAAATATACTAGGCGAAATTAGAGCAGTGGTCTTTCAAACTAACATAATGAACTTCCTTATTAAATGAAAGCAGGCCCATTTTAAAACCGTCTGAGCCCTAATAATGACTGGATGTGCCTTTTGACCACACAAAATAACAAGTCATAGCTACTCCCAGCAGAATAACATGAAAGTACTACTGAGCCTTCGGTTTAAATCTCTCCATCACCATAAGCAACAAGCTTTGCACACTTTGTTAAATCACCAGCACATACTCTAGCAAATGTTTCTGCAGACATAACATTGAACTTTGAACATGTGTAGACTTTTGAGCTCTGTCTCTCCTCTTTATCCGAACAGTACAAAATACCTCATTCTTTGCCCTACAATCTACTGCATTGACAGTTTCATGAAGCACTGACACACCATCAACATAAGAGAGTAGGGTTGCAGCTTTCTAATTGATCGACCTGTTTCTTTGAATGTTCCCATGTAATAAAAAAATGTGTGCCCTTTGATTTACAAAACCTTTTGAAATTATTCCACTTATTGCATTTTTTGACATTGCTGACCAAAAGTTAAACATTTTTCCCTTTTAGGCTCATGACTTCCTCCACAGTTATGACAATTGGCTATGAAACTGGGTGGGGGCACATGCTTTGAGTTTGCTGACTCACTCTTGTTCTTCACTGACACTGTGTGGTTTCCAGAGCATGCCTTAGAACGTACTAGAAAGTTACTACAGTGTTTCCTTATGAGTATTGCAGGGTTTACAGTTGCAGCCATGTGCTTGGGCCTGTTTCTTTTAACCATGTGCTGCATACTATTAACATGGGCTTTAGAAATTACTAGAAGCATGCATCTCTCATTTATAAGCATATTTATGTGCTTTTCCGTTAGCTCATATATCTTGACAAATCTCAGTGGCATTATTCAAACGTAAATCACTGTCATGAAGCAAACTTTTTCTCACAGCATCATCTTTAATACCACACACAAGTCTGTCGTTTATCAACTCACCCTTATGTCACTGAATGTACACATTTTAGTATTGTTTCTCAGATCAGTTATATATGCTGCAAAAGTTTCACCAGACTTTTGATCTCATGTAAAATAAGTGCCTTTCCATTGTAACATTCGTTTGGGGGTTACATATTTCTGAAAATTTATGTTTTAAGAACTCTGGGTCCTCCTCGACTCAGCCGGTACAACTATATGGTGGGTTCCCCCTCTCCTGCAAAGACCGCAGGTGCATACACGAATGAACACTCCCTTTCTGTGACCTCTGAGCTACTTAATTAAGCAGAATAAATACCTTTGTACAATCATCTTTATCAGAAAATGTAGCCTGTATGAAAATATCAGAGTCTTGCTCAAACTCTCCAGTTCTCTGCAATATTATTGTCAAACACAAGATGATTTCTGAAATCCATCTACCTTGCCAACAAATTATGCCCAAACACACGGAAATATATGGCCCTTGTAGTTATGCTCGAACATGCACACAGCCAGCATTTGTAATAACATTCAAATGCACAATGAACTCTGAAATGCTTTACTTTGTGAAATATGCTCTGTAATGGCTGTACGCTGTGATCTCTCTCTCTTAAAACCAGGCTGCCTCGTGGTTTTGGCGTCTTTTCAGGCTTGCTAGTTGTTGCTGAAGCACCTACCAAGGGGAGAAAATGCTGAGAGAAGAAAAGGAGCCACTTTTGTGATTTTAAGTATTTTCTTCAGATTTTTTGTTAAGTTTTACTGTTTTTCCGCCTACTTTTTGCATTTTCCGGCTTGCTAAAGTTTATATCTGTAACAGTAACAGTACTTGGAACACATCTAGAGCCTGTTTACTGCATTTCCTGTGTTGCACTTAATTTAAAATCGTTTTTTTCTCTAAAAACTGCATTTTACCTGATTTTGGCCTAGCACTCAAGTGTGGGGTCATTTATTGCACTGTTGTGATTATTTTGCTGCTTGTGTATCTCTGCTACCTTTAAACTACAAAAATATATATATATATATATTGCTTTTTTCCCACTTTCTGAAAGTTAAGAAAGTTCAGTTACAGATTTGCTGTTCTGAACTGTTTGGAAGTTTCTAGAAGGCCAGTGCTTGCTTGGGCTAAAGGGAAGTCTCTGTGTTCACCAGTGGGAGTGGTTAACACTGAATAGCCTGCCTGTCCCTGGAGGAGTGGTTACTACGTAGAAGCTGTAGTTTTATTGGTCATTTTGGGTCAATTCTAAACTCCTTGATCTCTCTCTCTTAAATCCCTACAACTCTCATTTTGCGCACTGAGCAGCGTCACCTAAACAGGTTTAAACTATTCCAGGCTCCACAAAGTCTGCTCTTCACTTTTTCCCTTAGAACTGTTCAAACTCTCAAAGTAATCACTCTATTCTCTTTCTAAAGCCCTGCACTTGCTCAGCTCTTATAAGAAAACACTAACTAACTAAAGCACTACACCCTCCTTGACTTCTCATAAGTATTAGACTCCCGATTGGTCCTTCCTGATCAAGTGAAAAATCAGTTCCCTTCCCTAATCTGATCAGTAAAAAAATGGTTCCCTATACTAATCTGGTATGTCCAAGGGTCAGCTTCATGGTTACTCTCCAGTCCAGCTGGTGAATCTGGGAATTTTGAGACAATGTTACAGTTGCCTTCTGTACACAGACGACCCTCTCCTCCTTCCAACAAACTCTTAATACATGTGAGAGATGCAGTTACACAGCCAAACTGGAGGCAGAGCTCTCTCAACCCAAGACTGGCACAGTCAGTCAGGAGGAAAAGGTAACCACCCACACCACAAATCCAGTCTCACACAGACCTATTGCATCTGCATACCCAACACATAAACACACAAAAACATACTCGGAGGCTCTAAATAAAATTCTGCCTAAACAGCAAAGACCTCCTAAGCAGATATCCAAGCAACAGCCACCCCTCAACTATACCCACAAATCACATATCTCACAAAATCAGTGTGCCTCACAGTCACAGCCCTTAAGGCCAAACAACACACCAAATACACTTGTTATAGGGGACTCTATTGTCCGGTACACTGACGTCCCGCCCACCAGACTGAACAAGGAGAAGGTCACTGTAAGCTGCCTGTCGGGTGCCAGGATCCGCCACATAACGCAAGCACTCAGGTCACTCCAAAGCAAGTACAAGTATGACTCCGTCATTGTCCATGCTGGTGTGAATGACCTGAGATGTACCTCCCTGGACTACATAAAAAGAGACCTAGAGGAGCTCTCTGACCATGTAGCCCAGGCTGGTATGACCCTGACCTTGAGTAGCATCTTGCCCTCACCAAGAATGATGCCGCAGTATAAAGACAAAATGATCAGTTTCAACAATTGGCTAAAGTATCGGTGTCATTTAAAGGGGATCCAGTGTCTGTCAGCCTGAGATGATATGCTCGACAAGCCACGTTGCTTCGCTAGGGATGGCTTGCACCTGTCACCCCTAGGCTTTCGTATACTGGCCAAGGCTCTTGCCAATCCCATAGTGCCTTTTTTAGGCAAGGCTCAAAGGACAAACCCACCTCCATAAACAACCCAAAGATAAAAAACCTAAAGGTGATGCTACTCAATGCCAGAAGTCTAAACCTCAAGATGCACGCACTCGAGACTCTCCTCAGTATGAAGAAAATCGATGTCTGTGCAGTAACAGAAACCTGGTTCAAGGCTCCTGAGAGCACCCCAGCACTACCAGGTTTTAACTCATACCATGCGTTTTGGCCCCAAAACTCGGACCGAAGCACTAAAGGAGGGGGAATATCTATATTCGTCAAAGATACCTACACCTCCAGGTTAGTGGCACTGCACGAAGCATCGGAAACCATCCATGTGCAACTAACAGCGGGCAAAACTGCCTTTCAGTTTGTAGCTTGCTACAGAACACCCTCCCTATTACAGGAACCCCACTTGGCATTCCTGAGAACACTGCAGAATATGAAGTTCTCTCCAAACACTATGTTATTGGGTGACTTCAACTACCCAAACATTGACTGGGAAAACTACTCAAGCCCAAACACCCTCACCCAACGGTTCCTTGAATTTATAAACTCTAACACAATGGAACAACTGGTCACCACTCCCACAAGAGGGAACAACATATTGGACCTGGTCATCACCAACATGGGGCTCTATGTTCCACACCAGAGGTAAACCCCTCATTGGTAAGATCAGACCATAAACAAATTTCCCTGGACATCCATATTCCATCCCCACCCCCAGCCAAGGAAATCACTGTAAAGAATTTCTCAAAAGCCAACTTTGCACTTCTCAAGACTGAGGTGGAATCCTTCAAAGCCCTTGGGCCAGAGGATAATACATCCCAATCCGCAGAATCATTTACAAATGCATTCTATGAGCACCTGCAGGAATGCATGGATCGTGCTATCCCAAATAAAACCAAGACTCACTCCTCCAAAAACAGGAGACCGGTCTGGTGGATCCCGGCCATAAATAAGCTATACATCAGAAGGAGGAAGCTACTACATGACAGAGCAAAATCCCAAAAAGGGAAGGCATCTCTGATCAGTATTAGCAAGAAACTTCGATCCCTCATAAAATCATCAAAGGCCAGTTTCAAAAGAAAAATTGCCCTAGACACTAAAGACAATCACAAGGCCTTCTTTAGTTATGTCAGGAACATGGGTGGAAACTCCCAGATATGCTCTGAATTGTTGCATAACGGTACAAAATATACCGAACTTACAGACGTAGCCAACATCCTGGCAGACAGATTCAGTGCAAACTCCCCCCCCCCCCCCAAAGGAGCAAACGCCTATCCCAACTGAATGTAACCTCCCTGACATCACAGATGCACAGGTGAAAGCTGCCCTCTCCAAAGCAAAAAACACAGCATCTATGGGACCGGACGGTGTCCCAGGCTGTGTCTTACACGAGCTCCAAGAAGAACAGAACCCTCATATTGCCACTGTTCAAACTTAGCCTAACTACAGGATATGTACCCAGAGAATGGCGTACAGCTACAGTGGTTCCACTCCACAAAGGTGGTGCCACAACGGACCCCGGAAACTATCGCCCCATAAGCCTGACTGGTCTGGTCTGTAAAGCTATGGAGCGTATTATCATGGAACTCATAAACAAAGACATTGGGAGCCTCCAGACACTGGACCCTACCCAATTCGGCTTTGTTAAGGGCAGATCTTGCTTCTTAAACCTAGTTGATTTCTTTGAAACAGTTACCAAAGCCATAGATGAGGGCAAGGTAGTCCACACAGCCTACCTGGACCTCGCAAAAGCCTTCAACACAATACCCCACTCGGTCATCATAAATAAGCTTACCAGCTTAAATATCAACCCCTGTATCACAAGATGGGTTGCAAACTGGCTCAGAGATAGAACCCACATGGTCAGAATCGCAGGTGCCATGTCTGAATCCAAACCAGTTGCAAGTGGCATCCCACAGGGCTCAGTTCTGGGACCTCTCTTGTTCGGTATATACTTCTCTGAGGTTCAGGCTAACACGGGGGGAATAATGGCTGACAAAGTTCGCAGATGACTGCAAACTGGGGGCCATAATTGAATCTCCAGCTGACACAAGCATCCTCCAAAAGGGTCTCACAGAGACAGAGGCTTGGTGCCAGAGCCACAGCCTCAAGCTAAATGCTAAAAAGTGCATAGTCATCCCCTTTCGGAAAAATAAGGTGCCCACAAATTACCACATAGGTACATTAAGTATGGAAGAAGTAATTAGAGATTTGGGGACCAATGTAGATAGTAATCTCTCCTTTGATAATTACGTTGCAAAAGTGGTTAGAAAGACCTTCTATATAGCCCACCTTATCACGAAAGGGTTCACATCTAGATTAAGAGAGGTCATTGTGCCCCTCTACTCGTCAGGCTCATAATTGAATACAATGCCCCTTTTGGGATGTACCTTACCCGACACCTGCAGTAACTGGAGAGACCTCAAAAGCACCTCACCAAGATGATCATGGGCTACAAACAGATGTCCTATGCAGCTCGACTAAAGAAACTCCAGCTCTACTCAGTTGCTTACCGCCTACTCGGAGGCGATCTATGCCTGACATACAAAGCCATGTCAAACCCAGAATTAATGGACATGCTCCACCTCAAAGAATCCAAGTCCCTTAGAGCTACACGCTCCAGGGACCTAAACCTCAGCACAAAAATAAATAGGACATGCTGGAGGGACAGATTCATTTCCCAGAGGCTCTCCTCACTCTGGAATAGAATCCCAATTCATGATGTAGACATAGCCCCTCGCTGACCCTCTTCAAGCGAAATTTGGACGCGTGGATGGGAAATCACAAATTCACCCCTGGGATCTCTCCTGTGTCCCTGCTAGACAGAGGCACAGTAAACTAATCTTAAAATGGTACCTTCTGTGACTTACTTTACAGAGGCACAGTAGGCTAATCTAATAGGGAGGCGGAAGCCAAATACACTCTGGCTAGGCTTATAAATGCCCTAGGGCAGATAGCCTAGTATCTACCTACGAACCTATGAACTTTATGAAATAACACACAGAAATATATGGCCCTTGTAGTTATGCTCGAACATGCACACAGCCAGCATTTGTGATAACATTCAAATGCACAATGAACTCTGAAATACTTTACTTTGTGAAATATGCTCTGTAATGGCTGTACTTTATGAAATAAGTGAACTGTAATACTGCACAAACATGCAAACACTTCATACACTTCAGACAACTTGAATAACATTGATTAATGCGAAAAAATTAGTGCTTAGCGAAAAAATGCAGTTTCCCTTATTCATTTTATGCAATTTGGACATTATTTCAAAATTTTCCATGGCTATTTTGAATATTTATATTAATATTTTGTAATATCAGATATTTCTGTTACTTAGAAATTTATTTAGAATGTTCTGAATCCTCATTTCATATTTTGCGAATAAGAAATAGTCTGAGCAAGTTTTAATACCTGAAATTAATTTCTGACCTGTTTTGTGACTTGTAGATGCAGTAGGAATGATTCACGCCTATGTATTCCTCCTGTGTTAACTGATTGCCTCTTGGTTTCTAACTGAAGAATCTGGCTTCCCTTCTAGCCCCATGTCCATTTTAGACATGCCTCTTATGACATCATGTTGCTTGTCCTTCTCTAATATAGACGACGAACAGGTGAGGTAGTTCGTTTATATGCTGTATTACATAGAAACAGTTCAGGAACGATGCTGCTTGATGAGATAGTTCAAACCAATTTAGGCTTTTTAATGGTACGAGTTCTGAAAGAAGTATTTACTGCCAATTTAGCAAGTTTGTTATATCATTGGTCAAGTTTTGATTTTTGTGATGCCTGAAAGTTTGCAAGGATGGGAGCACCATTAAGAAGTGTGGGGAGGAGATAAATAGTGGCAAGTGCAGCTTTAGTTGTGTCCGTGAGTATAAAGCGTCCCTAGTTTTTGAAGAGTTTTTCTTATGCAATTTTGTATATGCAAGTTGAATTTAAGATTATCGTCCACTATCATGCCTAATAATTTGCTATGAGAAGTGTCTTCAATGGTTGTATTATCAAGAGAGAGGACTTTTTTTTTCATTGGAGAGGGATTTGGGGGTTGAGCATGATTTGTGAGTTACAAAGCCATATTTCAGTTGCTGTTGAAGCTTCCTAAGTAATTTTTTGGAGGTGTGCTACATTGTCAGATGCATATGATTGTGGAGTCATCTGCATACTGCATGTGTGGGGGGTATTAGTGAGAATGTTAAAGCAGAGGGAACCAAGGATAGAGCCTTGTGGTACACCAGTGGTGACTGGGAGGCATGAAGAGAGGGTGGAGTGTCATTTTACTAACTGATACGTATTGGACAAGTAGCTTTTGAACCATAGAAGAATGGGCTGAGACAGGGACCTAATGAGTATATTTAAAGTAGACGTTTTGTGTGACAAGCTGTGTTGAACGCTTTAGACAAGAATGTAGGTTAGAAGTGCAGTGTTAGTACTATGGGAGGGATGGAAGCCATATTGTATTGGGGATAGGAGGCCTCCTACAAGAGATAGTATTTATTTTTGAGTACATTTTTCAAGTGTTTTGGACAGAGGGATAAGATTGCTGTAGATCTGAGTTGGTAATGTAGGCTGAATGTCCTCCTCTGTAGGGATAATATAGTTCTAGAGAGAGAATGTGAGATTACTGCACTGACCTATTTATAAGGATTGAGGCAAGTTAAGGTGCTCACTTGGAAGGTCATCAGCTGAAGTAAAGTGTGGTTTAGTTGATGAAACAATGCATCAAATGCTCTTTTATTTATTATTATATTTTTCCTAAAATAAGATGTGCAGAGCTGATGGACCTATCCGGTTGTGGAGGTATTGGAAATATCTCCTGCAACAGATTCCTCTCAAGATATTTTCATGGCACTATGAAATCTGATTCCCAGCCACTTAGCCAAAGCAGCCCACTAGGTTTTGCAAGGTTCAAGTGCTATGTAAATTTTTGTATAAGACTTTAGTGGCTGACCCACATGTGAAAGCAGTTGCTCTGTGTATCATTCTGAAAGACTAAGAAAATGTCACTAGAGATTTTTGGGAAGAAAACTTGTGTTATGCATAGGTGTAGTTAAATCTGATAAAGACTCTGTTCCAGGGAGTCATCATTGCTTCTGTTAGGTAGAAAATCATAACATTGCTTTATGCTGTAGTTTAGGTATGGCTGTGACTCTGTACATGTCTGTGCCAGTTTTGCATAGGTTTAATTAGTTAATAAAAGCAATAGTTTCCTGCTAATATTAAGGCTCAGTCTTGCTAAATGCTGTTCAGGATAAAAGTTTTGTTTTGCCCTAATATTCATTTTTGGCACAGTAGGAGGAAAAATGCAAGGTTGTAAATAATGTAAAATAAATGCATCACCCCCTATTCAAAATTATATCAGAGAGTACCCCTCCATAACTTGGCCCATTTACAAAAGACAAACAGAAAGTGTGGTATAAGAAAAATGGCTGTTCCTTTTGGATCTGCAGCAAGCAAGAGAACAGCAGCCACAAAAAACCCTTTAAACAGGGTAGACTGTTTTCTTCTAGTTCCATTTATCAGAGTAAGTTGTCCTTTTCTAAGTGTCCAATAATCTCTAGCTACTAGGAGAAAGACTGTTCACAAATGTCTTACAACCACAATGAATGGGTAAGGGAAATTGTTTCTACATGTTGCACCACAGAATTGTGTTCCATTTCCAGGGCTCATACTCTAAAACAACTGCTCTGTGCAAGTTTTCTGTTCATTCAGTAACTTTTACTCTGTTGAGTTCTTCAACCATTGCTTCTCTTGGAGATGAGTTGAGATTTTTTTTTGAAGTTTTTTTTTTCTGGTACCAGTAAAGGGAGATCAGTAAAGGCTTCTTTAGGTCAACAAATTTTAGCATTTTAACTTTGCTTAAACAACTTCACCATGATTATTCCTGAAATCTAGCCCACAAACTATGAATTACATTGGTTCTTAAAGGCTGATATTCGTAGTCAGCTTGTGCTACCTCAGTTTCTCATTTCCAAGTTGCACATTGTCCTCTATAAGGTCTTTCATTACCATCAGATTTTATTCTGTGTAAGTCTTCAACCAGCATCTTCATTTTTCACCTTGAAGCACCCTTGACTACCGTGTTCAAGGAGCAGTCCACTAGAAGGATAGCACTTCTGTCCATTAGTATGCCCTTTGGGAGAGCATTTCTTGACGGCTTTGTAACCTGACTTTCTTTTTCCTTGAGGGACACTACTTAGGATTTTGTCCAAGTTTTAGCCCTACTGCAGAAGACTCCCTTAAGCTAAGATGCAACAGATGTCTGAGTAAACTAGAGTTAGAGATTTAATCCCCCTTATTTTCAGTGTTTTCACTTGTCAGCTTGAGCTGCAGTAGAATTATTGTGCCAAAACACCACAGGTTTATACTTCATTAGACTTGTAATCTGCATTTCCTACAAACAGAACTTGGTTTAAGGAAGAGAGGAAATAGCATGGAGAATTTTGAGATTTTCACGGTCATTAACCTTGGCACAGAGACCCCATGCCCTCTTGACCATGGGAGTCTGAGATATTTATAATACTGCTTGAAAGGGTGCAGGATGCCTCTACCAAGATTTTAACAACCACTCTTCAGAGGATCTTCTTGACGATGTGCTTTTATGAGTAGGTGCCAGTCAGTCTGTGCTCAGATGCAAAATGCTGTTGCCCATTATTGCTGGCATGCTAAACATTAACATTTTAAATACAGAAAGAAGAGTATTTCAGCTTAACCACATTTTTCTTTTTTCATTAATAGGCTCCACTCACATTATAACACCCAAAAAGTTAATGGATGATCTGAAGACCCTCAGTGAAACTACACCTGTGCAAAAAGCAATGGAGACGTTTGAAATTATAGTAGAACAGTAACAGAAACTTGAAGAATACCACTAGTGCATTTTCATCTTCCAGATATGTTTCTGAAAACTGCCTTTGATTGGATCACTGTTAACATATTATGTAAACATGTGACAAAACAGCAAATCAGTGACTTATACAAGCTTTTGGGACTGTGTTATACAGCTAATCATTATCTGCTATGCACAAACACACGGCTGTATATACAAGCACACTGTAAATAAAAAATACTGTAATAACTGACATTTACCTCTACCTCCCAGGTTAGAGTTCTTATTTTGAAATTGAAAGTTGTAAGGAAATTAAAATTATTTGGCTCTGTTAGTTCTTGGTTTTCTATTTAAATGTCCACCTTTTCATTTGCATTGCTGTTCAGAGCTATGGTTACAGTAGACATATGATAAAACATAGCAAAGACTTTTTTTGCACTGGTCCACCACGCATTCAGCTGTAGCCGTAAATGTTCTCATTGAGTAACCTTCTTAAATGAACTTATTTCAGAGGCAGCTTTGTTAAAAATGGTTTTGGCAGGGTTAGTAACTGTATTTTACTGTAAAGTCTGTTTGGTTGTCACTTAACTTTTGAAATCCGCCAACTGTACAATCCTATAGATCTTTGCTTCAGTGAACTTTATGGTTTAGGTGTGAACTGAATTTGCTATTTTGACCACATTAAGTGCTTCACGTCTGTGTTTTACAAATACATAAAAGCTCATTGTGACCCTTTAAACTTACGAGCATGCAGCATTGCTTCTCCATATTCTAGCACTGCTCAAAGTTAGGAAAGTTGCTGCCTTTCATTATGCAGAATTTTATATAGACCTTATTGAATGTCAAAAATCCATGTATATTTTGACTGTATAGATTAAAATGTGATTGAGAAAATTGCATCTTTTTATATCAAGGACAGAAGTAAATTTCATCTTGCCTGTTTGAGTATTTACGCCACAGTAGTAGTATCATATGTTGCTCTAAAGGGGTTACATTCTGCCCAGATGTGTTGACCTATACTACAACATTTATGTACTGTCTATACAAATTAACCTAATTAGAACATTAACAAGTAAACTGTAAGCGCTTTTTTAATTTCTTTTTGCACTAAGCATTGTTACAAGGATGTAGAAAGAATAATGTCCTTTGAAACATTTCTATTTGTAGCTACAGTTTCTGAAGAGACTGGCTTAATGCATAATACCACAGTTTGAGCAAAACAAAATTGATGTATATTGTAAATAATACAGGTTGATCTATTTTCATTATCAATGACTCTCAAACATTTATGCATATTTTTAAAAGGGGAAAATTATACTCTCAAAAACAAGATGAGGAATTGAAACATGAGACCAAGTTCTCCAATGCTGTTTTTTAATGTTTTCATAAAACCTACAGTGCTTCTTGAAATCTAAGGCCCGCTTTTGCAGTTAATTCTACATTTTCGCATTAAGCATACAACAAAACCATTTTATGTTAAACGTCAAGAAAAGGATATCTATTGTATAGTTTGTATTTAAGCTTAAAAACAAAAAATACAGTATTTTTGCATAAAATCGTGGAAATTTTGTACACTGTTGCTTAGTTTTAAAAACCACAACATATTACTGTCTCAATATTCCTTTTCTGTTCCTTTTTAAATAACTGTTACTGTGGTTATTTTCTGTACAACTGAAATATTTTAAATGCTACAGATTTAATATAATATTGAATTAACTTTTTAAAATGGCACTGCATTTTTATCAAAAATAAAATCATATTTCTCGTGATGCATGTTGTAGTTTGTATGTGTTGTATCAAAAATGTCAGAGCACCCATAATTCATTTGTATTATAACAATGTGTATAAGTTTTCTTTCATTCTCCTGATCCATTTCCTGTGATCTGACTGTTCATCTGTCTCAAATATTAGTCATTCCAGTGGACTGATCACTGTGTAGTTTTCAAATTAAACCATTCTCCAATAGTTTTCTTAATTTACTCTATCATTTGTCTCCAATATATTATTTTCAAGCACTGGCATTTGGGGACTTTTTTTGGACAGATTAATTTGGCCCTGCTCCATGTTACAGGGAGCTGGAGCCTTCACTGTGACCCAGACAACCTGAGTTCAAGAAGCGACTCTCTCACTAGAGGAGCCAGGCAGAGGGTGGGAGAGAGTAGCTTATGGTTTGCTCACTCTAGCAGGGGAGGGTCGTGGTCCAATGCAGTGGTGAATCCTGCTGGAGGATAAAAGCATTTTGGGGCTGGGGACATGTACTTGACTATTGCCAAGCTGCTTCAGCAGTAATCCTGCAAAATAACATAACTTCCAGAAAGGGGTGCGCATAGAATCCTTCCACTAGGCTTGGGCATTGCAGGGACCTCTTGTAGTAAATTTTTTAGGGCTTATTGAGAAAATCACTCAATGGCTGCTTAAATGATAGCACATCTTAATTAGCTGTCTTCACTCACAGATGGAGTAATAAATGGACCTAATTGACCAAAGGAGCAGGGCTGATGGTCAGCAGGAGATTAATGGTGGGATATTGTTAGCTATAGGTCTCCCACCATGAACCATGAGAACCACTCTGCCTATCTGGACCTAGTTGAGTCACTCACTGTACAGCCAAGCAGCTTGGTCATGGGTGACTTCAACTATCCTTCCATTGACTGGGGTTCATATATGAGCACAAACACGCTTGCCCTAAGGTTCCTGGGCTTTAATACAAATGCTCTGGAACATATAGTCTGCACCCCACAAGGGGCTCAAATGTCCCAGACTTAGTACTCGCCAACATAGGGGGTCTCTGTACTACCTCCTGTGTGTTGTCCTCCCTGATAAGGTCTGATTCTCTCCAAGTGTTGTTCGAAGTAACACTCATACCTAACCCCCCTTCAAGAGTAAAAAGGATGAAAAATGTCTCCAAAGCAAACTATAGCCTCCTAAGTGAATGGCATAAATAGTTTCAAACCCCCCTGCTGCCAGTGTCAACAATGACTCTTATACAGAGGTGTATACAGATGCCCTGTATAAACACCTGTACAAATGTATAGACTCTGCTGTACCTGAACAGATCAAAACAAAGTCCTCTCAAAAAAAAAAAAAAGCCACCCTGTGGACATCAAGCATAAATAAGTTATGCAACAAGAGGAAGAAACTAATGTCCAAGAACAAGATGGAACTGACTCAGCAGAGGAAGGACACCTTCCACAGCTTGAACAAGCACATTAGGTATCTTGTAAAGCCATCTAAAGACAATCAGAAAGCTCAACTAGCATCCCTAGTTAAGGATAATCCCAAGGCATTATTTAGTTATGTCAGAAATCTAAAAGGGAAGGCCCAGCTTCTGAACTAGTAAAGGACTGTACCACTCATACTGACCCTGACGATATCGCTAACCTGCTAGCAGACAGATTTGGTGTAAACTTCACCCCCCACCCCGCCCCGTCCCCACCAGACATACCCAAAGCATACCTGTCACCAGTCCTCTACCTAGTATCTCCAAAGAGCAGATCAATACCACACTCTCCATGGCCAAAGCACAGCCTCTATGGGACTGGATGACATCCCAGGCTGCCTAATAAATGGTCTAAAATAGGACCTAGCAGAACCACTTGGCACTCTCTTCAACCACAGTCTGAGTTCTGGCTTTGTCCCAGCAGAGTGGAAAACAATGACAGTAATTCCATTGCAAAAGGGGGTCCATCACTGACCCTAAGAACTATAGACCCATAAGCCTAACCAGCCATCTGAAGTTAAGCTTCTTCCTATATATCACTGATGGGTTCGATTCCAAGCCCTCAGAACTGAGTCGGCCTTATACCAAGCTTGCGTGCACCAAAATCTCGAGCTAAGCTGCTACCCACAATGCCCTTCACTCTGTTACCTCGGATCTCATTTGCCGTGCAGCCAAATAGCAGCGTTTCACCGATCTCTCCAGCTAATTAGAAGCCAGGAGGCCCAGCACTAGGAAATCTTATGCAGAAAAATGGAAGAGATTCTGTGCTTGGAACCAGGCACAAGGGCTCGAACCACTTGTCCCTAATATACCTCAGATTTTACAATACCTAACTGAGATGCTGGACAAAGGCCTATCTTTCTCATCAATTAAAATCCATGCCTCTGCCATTTCAGCTCATTACAATACGGAACCTCCTATTTTTTCACATCCGCTACTACAACAGTACCTCAGAGGGGCAAAAAATATAAAACCCCCAAGGAGAGCACCAGTACCAACTTGGGATCTCAATTTTGTTTTAGAAAAACTCACACTGCCTCCTTTTGAACCAGCCAACACAGCTGATCTAAAATTCTTATCATGGAAAACTGCTCTGCTCCTAGCAATAACTTCAGCAAGAAGAGTCTCAGACTTACAGGCATTAATGGCTGTGGAACCTTTCATCATTTTTCATCCAGACAGGGTTTCTCTTAGGACAAACCCAACATTCATGCCAAACGTGGTCTCCAGTGTGGTCTTGAACCAAACCATTCATTTACCTACTTTCTTCCCAAATCCCCAGAATAAAGGGGAGAGACTTCTGCACGCTTTGGATATACACAGGCAGCTACGATTCTACTTGGACAAAACAAAAGCCTTCAGAAAAACGGAGCAACTGTTTGTAGCCTATGCTGCAGGATCACAAGGAAAGCCTAATACAAAGCAGACAATTTCAAAATGGATAGGACACTGCATCCACTTCTGTTATGCACAACATGGCAAATCAGTGCCTAAGGGCATTAGGCCTCATTCTACCAGAGCAGCAGCCACTTCAGCAGCTTTTCTCAGAGGAGTACCAACCAAAGACATTTTAGAAGCAGCAACCTGGAGCTCAGTGCACACTTTCACCAAGCACTACCACTTACCTCTCTACTCTAAATCCAGAGCAGGCTTTGCCACTGCAGTTCTGCAGGGCCTGGTAGCCTCTACAAATCCAATTTAGACCCAGCCGCCCAACCTCAGCTTTAGGATTCTACCCAAGTGTAATGACTGCAACAGTGAAACACGATGAACATAGTACAGTTGTGTACCTACCATAAATGTAGATGTTCGAGTGTATTCACTGTTGCAGTCCAGGTTACCCACCCACCATCACCCTTTTCATTGCTGGGACTTGTACTTCTCAACTCTGTACAACCTATGTGGTGTATTTGCTTGTAGATTAAGGAAATGTTTATAGTAATATATGCATGTTTTTGGCATAATTTTATCTTTCCAGCCTTCCTATCTGGGGGCACCTGACATATTGGGCAAGAAAAACTGAAGAAAATGGCGTTGGTTGCAACTTTTATACCCCTGGCGCACTGACGTCAGGAAAGAGGTGACAGCAACCGACGCCAGACCAAGAATTTGGAATTCGGGGCCGACTGCAGGTCACCTGCCAGCAGGATAACCCAAGTGTAATGACTACAACAGTGAATACACTCGAGCATCTGCATTTGTGGTAGGTACACAACTGTACTATCTCTCCAGCTAATTGTTAAATTTTTCTAAATTTTACAAATTTTTGTTGATTTTGTTTCCTGTTGGATTGCTAATTTCTTGTATCTTTTTCTACACTCAGCTGTACCCACAGGTATTTTCTTTTGTACCATTGTTGGTATTAGCCCTTGTACCCTTGGGTATTCCCAGTACCATTGTTGGTATTTCCCTCTCTTCACTTTCTTCTAATTTTGTGTGTGTGTGTGTGTGTGTGTGTGTGTGTGTGTGTGTGTGTGTGTGTGTGTGTGTGTGTGTGTGTGTGTGTGTGTGTGTGTCCTATTATGTCTGAGAAGAAAGGGACTACAGGGTTTAAACACTGCTCTTATTGCAGTGGTAAACTCCCGAATAGTGACCTTCATGAAGAGTGTGTGTATTGTTTGGGGGTTCCACATTTATCGGCGAACCCTCCATGTGATATTTGTGCCAACTTCAGTCAGCAGATGCTGAATGAGTGAAATAAATTAATCCTTAAGGTCCTGCTTCCTTTGCCTTTTTCGGAGGCTATTTCTGCGTCGGAGGTCTCATTCCTTCCTTCTGTGGACAAGAAACATCCTCGCTCAGACCCCTCTTCACCGGCCGGTGATTGAGGCAAAAGCCATAAGCACAAGGCTCATAAGAGTTCCACTGAGCACCATACTGCCTCCTCTGTTCCGACCACCATGGCTCCGAGCTTGGCTCCAGTGATTCATACCGAGGTTGCCTCGTCAGCGCCTGCCCCGGCTCAGATGACTACGGTGCTAACTACAACCTCAGTTCTGACCAGTCTGTCTGCTTCCATCTTGGCACCGACGTCTCCCAGCTCTGTCCCGGTGTCGGTTCCGTCAACTTCAGAGCCATTATTGACCTCCACCCCAGCTGTGACCTTGCCTCCAATCATTCCTTTGTTGCCAGTTTCCAAATTGGAATCAATGCTGTTCTGTGATGCACCACAAACCCAGTACTCTATCTTCGGATCCTTTTGCCAGACAAACCTTCAGCCCCTTTTTGGACCGGCCTGATTCCCCCTCAGGGGCATCGGTAAGGTCCACCAGGAGCCTTTCAGAATAGGATGTGGTGCGCCTTTGTGATCAGCTGCTGACTGCCAGAGGAATTACAAATTTTCCTAGACCCCATCCCACTCTGGGCTTTGGGTCTATTACACCGATGACCCCTACATACTCTCCTCCCTTGGTTCCGAGGCTCAGATACCCGACGTCTTTGAGAGGATCCCTTTCCTTGGTGCCAACAACAGTGTCTGAGGCTCCGAGGCCCCTTTGGGTGTCAGTTCCGTTGGAACCCACCCTTCCTCAATCTCATGCTTGGGAGGTGGAACCTGCTGTTCTGGCCACTGTTCTGGCTGTGTTGCCAATTCCATTTTTGGGTCCGGGGGTGACTCCCGCCCCGAGTTTGCTTGAGGCTCCGTCCCCAAGGGCGGACTGTGTGGAGCGGGGTGTGACCCAATTCCGAAATTGTCTTCTTTGGTTCCAGGCTCCCATTCCTCTTCAGGTGGGCCTGCTTTCCGGGTGATGGAGAGGGTGCTTGCTTCCAGCAATCCTCCTACATTGGTCATCCCACCAGTTCCCTCTGAGCCACAGCCGTCAAAGGCCACCTTCCGCAGGACTCCCGAGAGCACAAGGCCCAGGAAACCCCTGTTCAGTGCATTTCCCTGAGTCCTCTTCAAACGCTCCCACCAAAGAACCCCCTCAGAAATGGGTGTGTAAGAGGAAACACACGGATTCCCCAGAAGGAGTCCGTCACGGAAGATACAGACTACGATGATGGGGAAGGATCCCCATGGTCTCCTCCTGTGGAAATCTTTTAACAGAGGGATGACTGGAAGCCCACCAAGCCTTCCTCGGAGGAATCCGTATTCCTGCAGGCCTTCCCCTCTCGGCCCTCTACTTCTTGGGTAACCCCTCCTGCCAATGAGTTGGTCAAGATCATCGTGCAGTGGGCGTGGAAGAACCCTGACACCATTGAGGCCATCCCCAGGAGATCAGATAAAATACTCTCCCCTCCAGAGGATCATCCCCATTGGTCTAGAGGTTTGTCAGTAGACACTATGGTGGTGGCAGCAGCCATGAAAAAGGACCTTGCAGAGGAAAGTCCTGCTGTTCACCCACCCAGTAGAGTGTCCCGGGTGGTGGACAGGTTAGGGAAGCAAGTTTTTGCGTCTGCGACCTTTTTAGTCTGGTTTCTGAACTTTTTGGCACATATTACGAGGCTCCAAAGAGATATCATCACCGAACTCTCTGGAACCCTCTGAGGTCATGTTTCGAACGGGGCATGTGATAAAGTTGCTTCCCAACTTGCCACCCTAGAGTCAATATCCATTTCGTCCTTGAGGTTGCTGTCCCACGTAACCAAAGGAGTGGCTAGCGCTGAGGGTGCAGGTGTAGTCATGAGATGTCATGCCTGGTTGCGCATTTGTGACCTCACAGGCTCCTTCAAGTCTTTCTTTTTAAATGCCCCTATCGAACCATCAGCTCTGTTCAGTGCTAAGGTCAAGGATATATTAGCCAGGTGCAAGCAGGACGGGAAGACCTTGTCTGCCATGGGCCTACGCTTTCCCAAACCTCAGCGTTCCTTCTCCAGGAACCAGAGGAGTGGGAAGATGTGGCACAAGAAGTCTCAAGGTCCTTTCCGTGGCACATGTGGTGAGAACTCCCCCAGAGGCAGAAAAGGTTCCAATAATGGATGATGCCCCTTTTGGGGCAGAGGGGGGTCCCCGGAATCAGGACTCCATAGATTCCTTCTTGGGAAGACCATATCAGCGCTCCTGAAGCGCTGCCAATTGCTTTCCTCTGGAAGCAGTTTGGGCACGTTTCTCTCTGCACCAAGCTGCCGGGCTCACTATTACAAACGATCAGTGGATGCAGAGAATCATTACCAGAGGCTATCACATTCCCCTAATATCTTATCCAAGACCTCCGAAATTCCTTCCCGATGTTCCACACAGTCAAAGGGAGGAGGCAGCTTCTGAGATATGAAAGCTATGTCAAAAATGAGTCATCCAACAGGTCCCCCCAGACCAGTGCAGATCAGGGTTCTACTCAAGATTCTTTTTGGTGCCAAAGAAGACCGGGGACTGGAGGCTCATTTTGGATCTCAGCCAGCTAAACAAATCAGTAGTTCAGACCAAGTTCCACATGGTCATGATTCAATCCATCTTCCCCTTTCTGAGGGAGGGTGTGTGGTTGTGCTCGTTAGACCTCCAGAATGCATATTATCACGTCAAGATGGACAAGCACTCCAGGAGTCTTCGGTTAATCACTACCAATTCAGAGCACTGCATTCGGTCTCTCGATGGCCCCCAGAGTTTTCACAAAATGCTTAGCAGTGTTCACAGCTCATATGAGATTTCAAGGTTTCCAGGTGTTTCCGTATCTAGATGATTGGCTCCTCTCTGTTCCCACCATGTGCCTTCTGGTCAAGGCCCTCCGCTACACTCTAGTACTAGCGGAGTCGCTGGGCATTACCATCCACTGGGAAAAATCCAACCTTCAGCCCTCACAACAATTGGAATTCATAGGGGCAATATTCAACACTCAATCAAGTCTGGTATCTCTTCCTCCTCACAGGCTTCAGCGATTAAGGGCACAAGTTCAAGTGATACTCTCAAAGAAAGGTGTCTGCAAGGGAAGTTCTCCAGGCTCTGGGGTCTATGGCTGCAGCCATCCCAGTTGTTCCCCTAGCTAGATTACACATGAGACTGCTACAATGGCTTCTTCAGTCCCAGTGGATATCCAGTCTTCAACCCCTGAGCTCACAGATCCTCATCACAAACACCTGCAAACAAGATCTCCTCTGGTGGATGAGTACAAATGAAAATCTTTAGTGTCGCCCCTTCCAGGATCACCAACCCAGCACCATGGTGACCACAGACTCTTCCCTGATAGGGTGGGGGGGCCACTTCCAGAGAAAGTCAGTCCAGGGCATGTGGTCCAGTATAGAGGTCAACTTCCATATCACTGTCCTGGAGTTAAGATCGGTGCTATTGACGTTACAAGCTTTCCACCCACTCCTTCCATCTGGAACAATTGCTATCCATTCGGACATGTCCATTGTCTGGCACATAAACAGGAAGGGACCAAATCCTACCCCCCTATGTCATGAGCCATGAGAGTCTGGCAGTGGGCGATAGCTTCTAACCACTTTCTGATCGCAACACATATCCCAGGTAGCTCCAACGTGATTGCGGACAGGCTAAGCAGATGCATCCTCAGTCCTGACGAGTGGTCTCTCAATCAGTGTGTGACAGCAGAAATCTTCAGCCATTGGGGCCAGCCATGCTGCGATCTTTTCGCCTCCTCCTCAAACACAAAATGCATCAGCTACTTTGCCCTCTTTCCCCCTCACAGGGAGTCACCAAGAGACACTTTGATTCACGATTGGCCCACGGGTCTCCTCTATGCTTATCCTCCTATTCCTCCTTTTCTAAAGAAAGCTATTCGGTTGAGAAGCAAAGTGATCCTCATTGCCCCCGTTCTAGCCTCAAGTGTGGTTTCCCTTCCTCCGACCTAATCTGTTACAACCTCCTTGGATCCTAGACTACTCATCAGGACCTCATATCTCACCCACAAGGGCTGACCCCCAAATCTGTCAACTCTCAAGCTGATGGCTTGGTTTCTCCACTTCCATTAGTTGCCAGGCAAGAAACCCTTTCATCTGTCCGTGATATTATCCTGGCCTCACATAAACCATCCAGCAGAAAACTTTACAGGGACAAATGGAAAAGATTCTCTATTTGGTCACATAATCGGAAGCTAGATCCATTCTCAGTTCCTGTAGCTAGTGTTCTTCATTATCTTGCTGAGCTGTTCGATAATGGTGCATCAGCTTCCACCATTTGAGTCCATTTAGCAGCTGTTTCCATCTTCCATAATGGGTCAGATGGAGTTCCGCTTATTTCCACCTGACTTTGCAAGACCTTCTTCAAGGGAATATTCCACAGCAGATCTCCCATCCGACAGCCGGTGGAGGCATGGAATCTCTCCCAGGTTCTCCAGTCTCTCTCTACCCCCTTTTGTGCCTGCGGCTACATGTGACCTAGAATTCCTGTCATGGAAATCCTTATTTCTGGTGGCGGTCACCTCAGCCAGACTAATATCTGAGTTGCAAGCCTTATGCATCAAAATCCCTTATCTGATCTTCCATAAGGACAGAGTATCACTTTGTACTAACCCATCTTTCTTCCCAAGGTGGTTTCCAACTTTTCTGTTGTTCAATCCATTGAGCTCCCTGTATTCTTTCCAAATTATTCAAACAAGGGAGAATACTGCCTACATTCATTGGATGGTCATAGACAATTATGTTTCTACCTGGACAAAACTAAGTCCTTTGGCAAGTCAGACCAGCTTTTCATCTCCTTTGCGGGCCCTAGAATGGGAGGTGCAGTATCAAAAGTTACCTTGTCAAAATGGCTCAGAGATTGCATTAGCTTTTCATATTTGCTTACAAATGAATCTAAGCCTGGTCAAATCAAAGCTCACTCAACTAGGGCTATTGCAGCATCGGTTGCCTTCCACTCTGGGGCCTCCATGGATGACATCTGTGCAGCAGCCATTTGGGCTAAACCCCATACCTTCATCAAGCATTACAAATTGGATCTGATCTCCAGGGGAAAAGCGGCCTTTGGCTCAATGGTTCTCAGGAATGTTCTTCCTTAAGGACCACCCAGGTTCTCCAAGTAGCTTGGGATTCTGTCCCATCAGTGATGAATAGGAAGAAGATTAACAACTTCAGATAAAGAAGTTATGTCATACTATAACGTTCCATCTGAGTTGTTGATCTTTTTCCAGTCATCACACCCTCCCACCAACTCTCGCCAAAGGCTCCTGGTGGATCTTCTAGGTCTTTGTGGTGTTTCAGGGTTTCTGCGCAAAGATGGCCTCTGACTTTCTGTTTTCTCCTATATGTTGCATGCAAACTTGATCTGAGGTAACTGATTGAAGGGCATTGTGGGTAGCAGCTTAGCTCTAGAGTTTTTGGTGCACGCAAGCTTGGTATAAGGCTGACTCTGTTCCGAGGGCTCGGAACCGAACCCATGAGTGATGACTGGAAGGTCATCAACCACTCAGATGGAACGTTATGGTAAGATGTAACTTCTTTTTATCTGCAAGGCCATGGGGAGAATCATCATGGGACCTTATCAACAAAGACATAGGCGACCTTCAAACTCTCTTGACCCCACCCAATTTGGCTTTAAGGTTAGATCACTCTTATTAAACCTGGTGGACATCTTCGAGAATGTCACCAAAGCCCAGGATGAAGGCAAAACCGTACATATACAGCCTATTGTGACTTAGCCATTGCTACTGACACAGTTCGCAACTCAGGCATCATTGAGAAACTCACCCAGGTGGGAATGAACCAATATGTCACTAGATAGGCAGCCAGCTGGCTCACCAACAGAATGCATACAGTCAAAGTTGAGGAGTCCACCTCTACCAGTAGATCAGTTGCCAGTGGTGTACCACAAGGATCTGTGCTAGGCCCCCTACTGTTTGGAATCTATTTCTCAGAAGTCCAGTAGAAAATAGATGGCCTGTGGCTTACCAGGTTCACTATGACTACAAACTGGGTGCAGTCAATTATGTTCCCTCAGCAATGTTTGACATAGTGCAAAAAGGGCTTACACAGACAAATGATTGTTGCCAAAGCCATGGACTTAAAAGCCACAAACCTAAACTAAAATCAAAACCTAAACTAAAATCAAAAAAATGCATTATCATCCCTTTTGGCAAAGGGGAAGTCCTGCAAATTACAATATTAGCAGTACCCCTTTAGCTCAAACCCTGTAGTGAGAAATTTGGGAATACAGGTTGCTGGCAACCTTAACTTTGATCATGTGTCCACAGTGATAAGGAAGGCCGCCTACGTTGCACATATAAGTAAGGGAATCTCATCCAGAGCTAAGGACATTACAACTCCTCTGTGCTTATCCCTCATTACACCACTTATAGAATATAATGCTCCATTCTTGTATGTACCTTACCAGACACCTGAAGCAGCTGGCGAGATCTCAGAGGTTTCTCACCAAGAAAATTCAGGGCCTTCAACACATGACCTGCATGGACAGACTGAAGGCCCTGTCACTGTACTCTAACTTATAGGCTGCTGAAAGGTGTCTTGTGCATGGCCTACAAAGCAGTCTTGGACCCTGCCTTAATGGAAAAGCCGCACATGCGCAAATCAAATGGGACAAGATTCACTTGCTCTAGGGATCGTAACCTAGCCTGCGCCATTACCAGGACATGCTGGAGCGATAGATATGTCTCCCAGAGATTGCCACTCCTCTGCAATAGATTCCCAGTTCACATAAAACAGAATTCCTCAATGACCACATTTAAGTGTAACTTATAGATAACGATGGGAGACTGTAAATTTACCCTGGCGGTGTCGCCTATGTCCCTCTCGGGTAAGGAGAGTTGGTGCTGATCATAGACTCATGTTACAAATATAGGCCATACAACTTGGTCAATAAGGGAACAAGGGTATGACATGGCTAGGTGCATAAAGGCCCTAGGACCAGTAGTCTAGTAACCTTCTATGAACCTATAATGTGTTTGCCATCTGTTTATCAGTTTATCACATCTCTGTCTCATGTGAGTTCAATTTGGAATTCAGTCTGACCATTCCTCACTGATGGGTATGGTTCTGAACCCTCGGAACCAAGTCGGTCAAATACCAAGCTAGCATACACCAGACTCTCGAGCCACACTACTACTCACAATGTCCTTCACCCCATACCCCAGATCTCGTTTGCCGTGCAGTCATATATAGTAGCGTTTTCACCGAGCTCTCCAGCTAAGTAGTTTTGACTTATATAAAGTATGTATTTCTCCACTAATTTTTCTACTAGTGTCTTTCTCATAGTCTAGCTCTACCCACAGGTATTCCCATTTTTTAGTGCGACCAGTAATACCAATCGACACACTCCAAGGAGGATGCAAAACCAATTGGAGAAATGAACTTCCACGAAGTCAGCCAGCAGAGTAAAAATCACGTAGTTTATTCCACTAATAAAATTCAGCACAGTGAACAAATTAGTAACAAGTTAAGCGCTTTCCCCTAGGTTCAATCCCAGGCTTCTTCAGAACAAAAATCTACACAGCCATTGGTGGGCTTAAATACTCCTACCTCCATCATGTGACCTTTCATAATTGCAATTCTGTAACTTCCCATAGAGTAAGATACAGTGAAAACATAATAACATGAAAAACATAAAATGTTCCCTTCTGAAGAAACACAATTCAAACTTAATAACCTTACATTCATAACCATTTGTTAAATTAGACACATTTAAATAATCCGAAAGAATATATATATAAAAAATTTTTATAAATAAAACTGAAAATAATGTTGTATATACAAAATGTATGTACATTTAAAAAGTATGTTATATGAATTATATATATATATATATATATATACACAGAACAAGAAATGTATGAAACAAATAGACAAACCTGTATACCGTAATTCATAAAAAGTATGTATATATAATACAATATCCACAAAAATTGATTCATAATTAAAATGTGTTGAGAATAGCAAGCACACTTTGTATATGCCTATAATCTTGCTGCTCTCATTCTCAGTACACTACCAATGTTAATATGGTCATTTAAACCGGGGGTCTTCCCTGCGTCAAGTTTTAATTGCCAAAACAATTCACGATATTCTAATTTAGTCTCCCAACATCCCCCCCTGGGGTCCACTTCTACCTGTTCTAAGACAAAAAACTTTAAATTCATGTTAGGACATCCAAGGGAATGTTTGAAGAAGGCGTTCTACTCCTTCCTGGTTCTCACATCATAAAGATGTTCATAAACCCTTCTACACAATTGTCTTTCTGTCTTGCCGATGTAGAAACTAAAACATAAAGTACACCTTCCTAAATACACAACCTTGAACGATTTACAATTAAAATGCCCCTGGGCTTTAAGATGAATCTTTCTAGAGGGAATGAAAATAGGAGGAGTGTCTGCCATGTGAGAACATTGGTGGCACATCCCACACTTGAAAGTGCCATTCCTTTTGTGTTTAGAAACCTCAAAATTGTCCTTATTCCCCCTTTCCAAATACTCATTCAAGTTTAAGTCCCTTCTTCTGACAAATTTGGGGAAAGCAGGTATGTGTTCTGAAATATCATCATTAATTTTCAGAACATACCAAAATGTATTAATAATTTCTTCAGTTAAATAGGATGTATCTGAAAATGTGTGGATGAAAGTGCCAGGACCAAATTCATTACCTCTACTAGTTGCAGTGGTAATGTCTGTACCTTTCCCAATCAGGGGAAAGTATTTCAGGTCCCTATTGTGTAGAACCTCGTCCAACTGTTGATTAATGAAATCCTCAGGGTACTTCCTTTCTAAAAATAACTTTTTGATATACCCGGTTTCACTAATAAAATCTTCCATTTTACTCGTCATCCTTGAGGCCCTTATAAATTGGCCCTTAACTATTCCCCTTTTTTGATACATAGGGTGACAACTGTCAAAGTGTAAATAACTGTTGGAAAAAGTTTTCTTCCGATATAACCTGGACTGAAAACAACTGTTTGTAAAATCCTTGTATATAGTGGTGTCCAAGTAATTTAAATTGTCATCCTCCACATTGATAGTAAACCTTAAGAATGTTGTTTGATTAATATATTCAAAAAAATTATTCAATTCTTCCTTAGTTCCCTTCCAAAGTATACAAAGACCACCTTTTACAGGGAGCATTTAACGAGAAATTGTATAATTTTTTGAATGTCGGATATCCCAGAATACCTACGATTTTTGGTATTCCCAAGACTCACAAGGGGATTGAAAACATTAAATTTAGACCAATAGTGGCGGGAGCAGGGGGTATCACTGAACCCTTAGCTGTGTTTGTGGATGTTACTGTGAAGCCTTTCTTGGAGTCGGTTCAACACATTTGTAAAGATTCATGGGAATTTTTAAAAAAGATTAACAAAAATATGTTTTGTACGGAATTATTGATGGTCACTATTGACGTTGTTGAACTTTTTCCCAGTATTCCCCATTTCGTGGGGTTGGATTGGTTTTCTAACATCCTAGTTAATGAGTTTGGGCTGGACAGTAAGTCCATCAATTTGGTTCTTGAATTTACAGAAACGGTCCTAAAAAACAATTATGTGTTCTTTAATGGTGAATACTACCACCAAAAAAAGGGAGTGGCTATGGGAGCATCGTGCGCCCCTTTATACGCAAACTGTGTTTTATATTACTGGGAAAAGCAGTTTATTTTTGAAACAGAATGGAACAGGCACATAGTACACTATGTTAGATTTTTAGATGACATTTGTATACTTTGGAAGGGAACTAAGGAAGAATTGAATAATTTTTTTGAATATATTAAACAACAACATTCTTAAGGTTTACTATCAATGTGGAGGATGACTAATTAAATTACTTGGACACCACTATATGCAAGGATTTTACAAACAGTTGTTTTCATTCCAGGTTATATCGGAAGAAAACTTTTTCCAACAGTTATTTACACTTTGACAGTTGTCACCCTATGTATCAAAAAAGGGGAATAGTTAAGGGCCAATTTATAAGGGCCTCAAGGATGACGAGTAAAACGGAAGATTTTATTAGTGAAACCGGGTACATCAAAAAGTTATTTTTAGAAAGGAAGTACCCTGAGGATTTCATTAATCAACAGTTGGACGAGGTTCTACACAATAGGGACCTGTAATACTTTCCTCTGATTGGGAAAGGTACAGACATTACCGCTGCAACTAGTAGAGGTAATGAATTTGGTCCTGGCACTTTCATCCACACATTTTCAGATGCATCCTATTTAACTGAAGAAATTATTAATAAATTTTGGTATGTTCTGAAAATTAATGATATTTCAGAACACATACCTGCTTTCCCCAAATTTGTCAGAAAAAGGGACTTAAACTTGAAGGAGTATTTGGAAAGGGGGAATAAGGACAATTTTAAGGTTTCTAAACACAGAAGGAATGGCACTTTCAAGTGTGGGATGTGCCACCAATGTTCTCACATGGCGGACACTCCTATTTTCATTCCCTCTAGAAAGATTCATCTTAAAGCCCAGGGGCATTTTAATTGTAAATCGTTCAGGGTTGTGTATTTAGGATGGTGTACTTTATGTTTTAGTTTCTACATTGGCAAGACAGAAAGACAATTGTGTAGAAGGGTTTATGAACATCTTTATGATGCGAGAACCAGGAAGGAGTAGAACGCCTTCTTCAAACCTTCCCTTGGATGTCCTAACATGAATTTAAAGTTTTTTGTCTTAGAACAGGTAGAAGTGGACCCCAGGGTGGGATGTTGGGAGACTAAATTAGAATATCGTGAATTGTTTTGGCAATTAAAACTTGACGCAGGGAAGACCCCCAGTTTAAATGACCATATTAACATTGGTAGTGTACTGAGAATGAGAGCAGCAAGATTATAGGCATATACAAAGTGTGCTTGCTATTCTCAACACATTTTAATTATGAATCAATTTTTGTGGATATTTTATTATATATACTTACTTTTTATGAATTAAGGTATACAGGTTTGTCTATTTATTGTTTCATACATTTCTTGTTCTGTATATATATATATATATATATATATATATATATATATATATATATATATGGATCTACCTGACAACATCGACACTTCATAAAACCGACAACGACTTCACCGACACCACATAATCGACAGTTGACAAACACGACACCTCATACACTCGACACATCATAACAACAAACAAAACAAATCCCCTGTCCAAAACCCACACACACAACACAAGCACACCAAAATCCTTACAAACCAACACTAACCCTTACATACACAACTATCTACAACCCTAATCGAAACCCTAACGTCCGTCACTATCGATACTCACCTAACCCGCCCTAACTCACTTAACCCGCCCCTAACCCAAAAATATCACTACTGCACCTCACCTAACCCGCTAACCCTAACTCAGTTATCCCACCCCTATCCCTACAGACCACAACATCGCACACTTACCTTACTCGCACCCTTACCTAACCCGCGCCCTAACCCTAACTCACTTATCCCACCCCTATCCCTACAGACCGTCAACATCGCACACTTACCTTACTCGACCCTAACGGCCATTACCACAAGATACTTACACATCCTTTCCCCATCTCAGTGTTCTCAGCCGGTGTTTTCCTCACGGTCTTCTGACTTGTCGATCTTCTGGCGCCGGTGAAGTCGTTGTCGGTGTTATGACGTGTCGATGTTGTCAGGTAGATCCATATATATATAATTCATATAACATATACTTTTTAAATGTACATACATTTTGTATATACAATAACATTATTTTCAGTTTTATTTATAAAAATTTTTTATATATATATATTCTTTCAGATTATTTAAATGTCTAATTTAACAAATGGTTATGAATGTAAGATTATTAAGTTTGAATTGTGTTTCTTCAGAAGGGAACATTTTATGTTTTTCATGTTATGTTTTCACTGTATCTTACTATATGGGAAGTTACAGAATTGCAATTATGAAAGGTCACATGATGGAGGTAGGAGTATTTAAGCCCACCAATGGTTGTGTAGATTTTTGTTCTGAAGAAGCCTGGGATTGAACCTAGGGGAAAGCGCTTAACTTGTTACTATTTTGTTCACTGTGCTGAATTTTATTAGTGGAATAAACTACGTGATTTTTACTCTGCTGGCTGACTTCGTTTGAAGTTCATTTCTCCAATTGGTTTTGCATCCTCCTTGGAGTGTGTCGATTGGTATTACTGGTTGCACTACTAGTTTTTGCTGTTTGTGCGTTTTCTTTTGGGATTCCCATTTTTTACCGTTGTTGGTATTTTCTTGCCTTTCCTTACTTTTTACCACCCTCGTGGTAATCCTTCATACCATTGCTGGTAGTCTTGCCTTTCTCTCCCTCTCTCCTTTTATCTGAGTGAGTGTTAGTATGTCAGAGAAAAAGGGTACTTCAGGTTTTAAACACTGCATGCCATGCAGTGGTAAATTACCGAACAGCAACTTCCATTTTAAATGCATTTATTGTTTGGGCGTTTTGCACCTTTCTTCGACTCCCCCATGTGATATTTGTGCGAGTTTTAGTCAAGGGACGTTGAATGAACAGTGCAACAAATTGATTCTGAAAGGATTATTTTCCTCTCCTTTCTCAGAGGCTATTTCTGCGGAGGTCTCAACCCCTCCAGTCATGGACAAGAAGCGTCCCCGCTCAGATCCCACTTCACTGGCCGGTTATAGGGGCAAGACCCATCGATCTCAGGCCTGTAGATCTTCCTCTGAGCATCGGCTCAGTGTCTCGGTGCCACCGATTTTGGCACCAAGCGCAGTTTCTGGTAAGTCTGAATTGTCAATTCCGGGCTCTGCACCAACTACTACTGAACCGCTGATTACTTCGGTTCTGACCAGTCTGGTTCTGGACACCTCGGGACCGACCTCACCTTTCAGACACTGGCTCTGATGACCTCTGATCTGATTTTGACTACTACTCTGATTGTGACTTCGGCTCTGAGCCCCCTCTCGGTGGAGAACTTACCGTTTACACAATTCAAATCAGAATCCTCGGCTCCATTGCGTTCCTTACCACGGACCAGGTATTTATCTTCTGTAGACTCGTTTGCCAGACAAGCCTATAGTCCCTTTCTGTACTGGCCTGAATCCCCTTCCGGGATATCGGTTAGGTCTGCCAGGAGCGTTTTTTTAATAGACATTGTTCATCTCGTTGATCAGGTACTGACTGCAAGAGAAATCTCCAGACCCTGTTCTGCTCCGGGTGTTGGGATTTTTCCTCCTTTGACTCCTTCATATTCTCCTGCTGGGGATCCTTGGGTTCCAAGGCCCCCTTGCCTGTTGCTTTCAGTGGGACCCCTTCCTTCGGCACCAACTACTATCATGCCTGAAGCATCTAAGCCCTAGTGGGTGCCAGTTCCGACAGAATCCCACCTTACTCAACCCCTTGCTTTGGGGGTGGAATACTCTGTACCTGCCCCGGCACCGACGGTCCTTTCGGTTCCCGTTTCAGATCCAAGAGTTATATCCGCACCGAACACTTCTCAAACTCCAGTCTTGGAGGTGGGCCGTTCAGAGCGGGGTGTGACCCCAGTTCAGATTCAGTCTTCTTCGGTTCCGGGCTCCCATCCCTGTTCGGGTGGGCCCAACTTCTGGATTATGGAAAGGGTACTGGTGGCTAGCAGTCCCCCTCCTTTAGCTCTGCCTTTAGTTTCCTCCCTAACTCAGCCATCTCCGGCCCTTAGTGGACCACTGATCCAAAGGAACTCCCTGAGGCCTCTTCGGACATCCCCACCAAAGAGCCCCCTCTGAAGAGGGTGTGCAAAAGAAAACACATGGACTCAACTGAAGAGTCCCTTACTGAGGATACAGATTACGATGATGGGGAAGGTTCCCCTAGATCACCCCCTGACGATGTTTCCTTTGGGGATATCTTGGAGATTTTGAGTCAGTGGGGTGACTGAAAATCTTCCACCCCTTCCCTGGAGGAATCCGTATTCCTACATGCTTTCCTCTCCCGGCCCACTACTTCCTGGGTGATCCCTCCTGCAGATGAGTTGGTCAAATACATCATGCAGCGAGCGTGGAAGAGTCCGGATTCAGTAGAAGCTATCCCCACGAGATCAGACAAGGTACTTTCTCCTCAGAGGATCAACCCCATTGGTTGAAAGGCTTGCCAGTAGATGCTGTGGTGGTGGCAGCGGCCACAAAAAAGAACCTGGTGGAAGAGAGTCCTGCTGTTCATCCACCCAACAGTTAGTCCCAGGCAGTGGACAGGTTAGGGAAGTGAGTTTTTGCTGCAGCAACCTTTGCCGTGCGTTCACTGAATTTTCTGGCACACTTTACGAGACTCCAGAGAGACCTTATTTTCTGAACTCTCTGGTAGCCTCGCAGGTCAAGTGTTGCATGAAGCATGTGAAAAAGTGGCTTCCCAACTTGCCACCCTTGAAGCGATTTTGAATTCCTCCATGAGGTTACTGTCCCACGCAACCAAAGGAGCAGCTTGAGCAGCAGGTGCTGGCGTGGTTATTTGACGTCATGCCTGGATGCGCATTTCTGACCTACCTGATTCCTTCAAGTCTTCCTTTTTGAACGCCCCTATTGAGCCCTCCGCACACTTTGGTTCTAAGGTCAAGGATACATTGGCTAGATACGAGCAAGACGGAAAGACCTTGTCTGCCGTGGGCCTGAGCTTCTCCAAACCTCAGCGTTCCTTCTCCAGGAACCAGAGGAGTGGAAAGTTTTGGCACAAGAAGTCGCAAGTGTCTTTCGTGACGCACGTGGCAAGGACTCCTCCAGAGGCAGAAGGGGGTCCGATGGTGGAAGACGCCCCTTTAGGGGCAGAGGGGTTACCGGAATCAAGGCTCCAGAGATTTTCTCCAGTAGACCCTATCAGCGCTCCTGAAGCGTTGCTGATTGCTTTCCTCTGGAAGCAGTCAGGGCACGTTTCTGTCTGCACCAAACAGCCTGGTCCTCCATTACCGACGATCTGTGGGTGCATAGAATTATCACCCGAGGCTATCACATTCCCCTCAAATCCTTTCCAAGACCTTAATTCTCCCTTCCCGATGTACCACCCAGTCAAAGGGAGGAGGCAGCTTCCAAAATCAAGAAGCTTCTTCTAAAGCGAGTCATCCAACAGGTCCCAACAGATCAGTGTGGATTAGGGTTCTACTCCAGACTCTCTTTGTGACAAAAAAGAAGGGGGACTGAAGGCCCATCCTAGATCTCAGTTTGAACAAGTCAGTCATACAGACCAAGTTCCGCATGGACACTATTCAATCCATCCTTCCATTCCTTCGAGAGGGTCTGTGGATGTGCTCTCTAGATCTCCGGGATGCGTATTACCACATCAAAATGGACAAATGCTCCGGGAGACTTATGCACTTCCGGCTGGGAGCCAATCATTTTCAATTCAGAGCCCTGCCTTTCAGTCTCTCGACGGCCCCAAGAGTGTTCACGAAATGTCTAGCAGTGGTGACAGCTCACTTGAGACTTCACAGATTCCAAGTGTTTCCTTATCTGGACGATTGGCTACTCTCCACCCCCACTGAGCGTTTACTGACCAGGGTCCTTCGCTACACTCTGTCTCTGGCAGAGTCTCTGGGTATTACTATCAATTGGGAAAAATCAAGCCTTCAGCCCTCACAACAACTGGAATTCATAGGGGCTATGTTCAACACTCAGCTCGGCCTAATATCTCTTCCTCATCACGGGCTCTTAAGACTGAGAACGCAAGTGCAAGTGATACTCGACCACAGGAAAGTGTCTGCAAGGGAAGATGTCCATCGTGTTTCACTGTTGCAGTCATTATACTTGGGCTATCCTGCTGGCAGGCTACCCGCAGTCGGCCCGAATTCCAAAGTCCTGGTCCGGCTTCAGTTGCTGTCGCCTCATCCCTGACGTCAGTGCGCCAGGGTTATATAAGATGCAGCCAACGCCATTTTCTTCAGTCTTTCTTGCCACGTGGTGCCCAAAGCAAAAGCAGTTTGCAAGTGCCGGTTGACTCCTGAGATTTTCAAAATTGAATTTCAGATCCGAAGTCTTCAATAAAGCTAAGTACCCCATTGGGGAAACTTTTTCTTGCTCCAGACCGATGTCAGTAAAAGTTAACAATTGTATTTCTTGTGGGAAGCAAATGCCTCATAAGGATTTTCATTCTTACTGTATTCCTTGCCTAGGCCCTGATCCCACGACATTGCTAGTACCTCAGAGGGGCCAAAAACATAAGACCCCCAAGGAGAGCACAGATACCTACATGGGACCTCAATTTTGTCTTAGAAAAGCTCACACTGCCTCCTTTTGAGCCAGCAAATACAGCCGAAATAAAATTCTTATCATGGAAAACAGCTCTGCTCCTAGCAATAACTTCAGCAAGAAAAGTCTCAGAGTTACAGGCATTAATGGCAGTGGAACCTTTTATCATTTTCCATCTGGACAGGGTTTCCCTAAGAACAAACCCAACATTTATGCCAAAGGTGGTATCCAGTGTGGCTCTTAAACCATTCATTTGCCTACTTTTTATCTAAATCCCCAGAATAAAGGGGAGACGCTTCTGCATTCTTTGGACATACACAGACAGCTACGATTCTACTTGGACAAAACTAAAGCTTTCAGAAAGACTGAGCAACTTTTAGTGGCATATGCTGCAGGATCACAAGGAAAGGCTATCTCAAAGCAGGCTATTTCAAAATGGATAGGACACTGCATTAGTTTCTGCTATGCACAACATGGCAAATCATTGCCTAACGGCATTAGGCCACATTCTACCAGGGCAGCAGCCACATCAGCAGCTTTTCTCAGAGGAGTATCAACCAAGGAAATTTTGGAGGCTGCAACTTGAGTTCAGTGCACACTTTTATCAAGCACTACCACTTACCTCTTTACTCTAAATCCAGAGCAGGCTTTGTCTCTGCAGTTCTGCAGGGCCTCATAGCCACTCCTAATTCTATTTAGACCCAGTCGCCCAACCTCAGCTTTGGGATTCAACCCAAGTCTAATGACTGCAATAGTAAAACACGATGAACATAGTACAGTTGTGTACCTACCATAAATGTAGATGTTCGAGTGTATTCACTGTTACAGTCCAGGTTACCCACCCACCATCCCCCTTTCTTTGCTGGGACTTATCTGTACTTCTCTATTCTATACAACCTATGTGGTGTATTTGCTTGTAGATGAGGTTTTGTTTATTTTAGTGCATGCTTTTTATAAGCAATGTTTTTAGCCTACCCTTTTGGGGGCACCTGACATCTGAGGCAAGAAAAACTGAAGAAAATGGACTTAGCTGCATCTTATATACCCCTGGCGCACTGACGTCAGGGATGAGGCGATACCAACTGACGCCGGACCGTGACTTTGGAATTCGGGCCAACTGCGGGTAGCCTGCCAGCAGGATAGCCCAAGTGTAATAACTGCAACAGTGAATACACTCTAACTACTACATTTATGGTAGGTGCACAACTGTACTTTCTGCAGGCTCTGGGTTCCATGGTGGCAGCCATTCCCACTGTTCCGTTGGCCAGACTTCATATGCGCCTGTTACAGTGGCTTCTTTAAACTCAAGGGATAAACAACCATCATCCCTTGAACGCACTAATCCTCATCATTGATCTCTGCAGACACGATCTCCTCTGGTGGATGAGAATGGATGAAAGTCTTTGGTGCCGCCCCTTTCAACCTTTTCAGCCCAACGCCACGGTGACTACGGACACTTCCCTGATAGGGTGGGGGGCCACTTTCAGGGAAAATCTGTTCAAGGCACGTGGTCCCCTCTAGAAGTCGACTTACATATCAACGTTCTAGAGCTCAGAGCTGTGTTACTGGTGTTGCAAACTCTCCATCCTCTTCTTCCTCTTGGACTGATTGCTATCCAGTCCGATATGTCTGTGGTCTGGTACATCAACAAGCAGGGAGGGACCAGATCTTACCCCCTTTGCCGCGAAGCTATGAGAATTTGGCAGTGGGCGATAGCTTCCAACCATTTCCTGATTGCTACACACATCCCGGGAAGTTCCAACGTGATTCCGGACAGGCTGAGCAGATGCATCCTGCTTCCTCATGAGTGGTCTCTCAACCTGAGAGAGGCGGAGGACATTTTCAGCCACTCTGGGCTGGCCTTGCTGCGATCTGTTTGCCTCCCCCACCAATACGAAGTGCAGCAGCTACTTTGCCCTCTTTCCTCCACACGGGGAGTCCCCGAGAGATGCTTTGACTCATGATTGGCCCACGGGTCTCCTAATACGCTTATCCTCCCATCCCCTTGATATCCTTGGTCTTAAAGAAAGCTACTTGGTTGAGAAACAGAATGATTCTCATTGCTCCGTTCTGGCCTCAACAGGTTTGGTTCCCCTTCTTTCAGCCACACCTGCTCTGACCTCCTTGGATCCTGGACTTCCGTCAGGATCTCATTTTTCACCCCCAAGGGTTGTTGTCTCCAAATTTGACCATGCTCAAACTGACAGCTTGGTTGCTCCACTTCCGTTAGTAGCCAGGCTTGAATCACTCTCTTCTCCGGTACAAAATATTATTTTGGCTTCCCATAAACCTTCTACCAGAAAACTTTATAAAGACAAGTGGAAATGCTTTTCCTTGTGGACACAAGATCTGTCTCTGGATCCTGTCTCTGTTCCAGTAGCTATGGTTCTTCAATACCTGATCGATCTTTTCCTTAACGGGGCTTCTGCATCCACGATTCGGGTGCATCTAGCTGCCATCTCCAATTTCCATGATGGTTCAGACAGAATTCCTGTTGTATCTTCTCATCTGTGTAAGACCTTCTTGAAGGGGATTTTTCATTCTAGACCTCCCATTAGGCAACCTGTGTAATCATGGAATCTGTCTAGGGTGCTTCAAACTTTGGCTCTACCTCCCTTCGAGCCGGCTGCAACCTGTGATGTGAAATTTCTGTCCTGGAAGACCTTGTTTCTGGTGGCGGTTACTTCAGCCAGACGTGTATTAGAGCTTGCCAGCATTATGCATTGAGTCCTTATTTGATTTTCCATAAGGACAGAGTATCACTTTGCAGCAATCCCACTTTCTTACCCAAGGTGGTTTCGGAATTCTCTATTAATCAGTCCATTGAGTTGCCCGTGTTTTTCCCTAATTATACCAACAAAGGGGAATACTGTCTCCATTCCTGGGATGTCCACAGACAGTTACGTTTTTATTTGGACAGGACAAAGTCATTTCATAAGTCAGATCAGCTTTTTGTTGCCATTGCGGGCTCTAGAATGGGATCGGCAGTGTCTAAGGTTACCTTGTCTAAATGGATTAGGGATTGCATCTCCTTTGTTTATCCTCTGGAGGAGGAATCAGCTCCTGGCCACATTAAACCTCATTCCACTAGAGCTGTGGCCACTTCTGTCGCCTTTCATGCTAGGGCTTCCATGGATGATATTTGTGCAGCTGCCACATGGGCTAAACCCCCATACCTTTATCAAGCATTACAAATTGGATCTGATCTCCAGGGAAAGAGCTGCCTTTTGGCTCTATGGTACTCCGGAATGTTCTTTCATTAGGGCCACCCAGATTCTGTAATAGCTAGGGACTCTGTCCCATCAATGAGGAATGGAAGAAGATTAACAACTTCAGATAAAGTTGTCTTACCATAATGTTCCATCTGAGTTGTTGATCTTCCATTCATCACACCCTCCCACCTACCCCCACCAAATGCTCCTGGCGGATCTTCGGGTCATTTTGGTGTGTTAGGGTTTTTGCGCAGAGATGGCCTCTGCCTTTATTTCTGTTTCTACTATATGTTCTGCAAACTCGATCTGAGGTATGGGATGAAGGGCATTGTGGGTAGTAGCGTGGCTTGAGAGTTTGGTGTATGCTAGCGTGGTATTTGGCCAACTCGGTTCTGAGGGTTTGGAACCATACCCATCAGTGATGAATGGCAGAAGATCAACAACTCAGATGGAACGTTATGGTAAGACATAACTTCTTTTTTTCTTAGTTTCTCTCAGATCCTTATGAGTTGGAGAAAGGAAATGTTGTTATTGTGCTTCAGAGAAGTGTTGCTTCATTTTTACATCTTTAGTGGACAGGCATTTGACATGCTTCTTAAGTTCAGGAGCTCTCAAAATCGCTTCCTTTTCCTATGCATTGCATTTGTCCAATGCACAACATACTTGCATTTTTTGGATCCAGCCCGACATTAGCACTGGTCTAAGCTCTTCATTTCTTGGTCATTATCTGTTTGTCCACTATATGTACTGGTAGTGAAGGTTTGAGCAAATCACCTCTCAAGGATTTTACAATGGTCAGATGATGGATTCTTCATTTGGACATCAACCAGAGGCTACAGCTGCCATGGAGGCCAATCTTACTCAGTTCATCTCATGCTTATGAGTAGTATTAGTAATGCATTTATGAAAATTAATGCTGCCTTATGTTCATCTGTAACAGAGGCATCATTTCTAACCCTACAATGTAGATATTAAAGCACTTAGTGTGGCTTACATGCTCATAAGGACTATTAATTGTGTTATGAAATAAAAACAGAAGAATATTTTTGTACTGAAAAGTTAGATTTTTCTACTGTGAAATCTACTTCAGGTTGTACAAGTTTCAATATCTTAGCCTCTTCACCAAGACATGCTTATGTATCTTACATAATTGCTGTTTGTCTTTACTAAAGGCTACCTAGAAAGGTGAGATCTCCTAGACAATTCCTCCCTTCATTCCTTACTGACAGCAGTCTGTACTGTTCTCCAGGAGGCCTCGCAGTACCTAGAAATGTTCCCCTGTCATCTTGTTACCAGTGACAGATGGAACTCATCCTCTGGTACTGATTTAGGCTGTTTAACCGAGTCTGGCTTCTGTCGTCTTTTGTGTAATTTCTAGATAATCCGAGACATCCTGCCATAATTCTTCCGAATTATAACAAGATGAATACTGACAACTGGATGGGGGTTGAGAGAACGATAGGCTGGCATCCTAGGTGACTAAAGCTTTTAACTGTTTTGACTTGTGGCATACTACCAGGACAGTGTTTGTAAGAAGACATTGCAGAACAGTGCTGCTGTTCTTCCTGGATTTACAAATCAAACATGCAAATATACTTCTTTGTCCTTGAATGTACTTGCCCAAGTAATCCAGGTGTTTAATAGTGTTGCATATGCTTTCAGTATGTTGGTCTTTATCTGTGCTTTGTGCAGTTATGTTTTGGTAGGAGTTTGGAGTTTTCCTGGTCTTTTACTCTTGTATGAATGTGCCCTTAAATATACTTAATAGAATTTGTATGGTAGATATTGCTGAATTTGAGAAAGATGAATATGAGTCAGGATTTCAGCCATATGAAGGGAATACAGTCCCAAGACTTGCTTGAGTTAGTGGAGTATAGTCTGTGGTAAATCCCCATAAGTGCCCAGTATCACAGCTAGCAAAAGAAAGTTAGAAGCATCATGCTAGAGAGGATAAGCTGTGCTGCATCCTTTTATGTTAATGTAGGACTATTCAGTCCATTTCCTTCCAAGAAGATCGCTGAAGCATTTCTGTATCCATTCGACTCAGTGGAGAGCATTTGCAATAGACTCCTATAGACCTTTTGGATTGAACACTTCGAGATGTAGAACTTTTCCCAAATGTGTTGTACCCAAGTCCAGTGTTTACTATAACCAGATCTCCTTACATTTGTTGAGAAGCAAGACAGCTAGTTACGAGTTTTTTTCTTAGTACAGGGACGCTGAGTTTTCATTAACCATAGCCTTAGTAGTAGTGTGTGACTTCGCTAATTGCAAAAGGTTATGAAGATAAATAGTGTTTGTACAGTAATGGTATAGCACTGGTTCTCTTTTCTTTGTATAGAGTACAAGATATATATCTTTTATTGCTACTCAGAATGTTTTCAACCTTCTGTTAGTCAGAAATCATTTCCACTTCATAGAAATTCTCTTTACCGGACGTCTAAACAAGATGGCAGCTGCCTGCATGAAAGAGAACTGTTGCATTTTTTTATTTTATGGACTGATAGACTGATACTAACCTTCACATTCCCATGCATTATATACACAGGCTTTCCTTGAGATTCAGTCTTGGGTCTGTCTTATTTCAAGACCTTCCCCTTTGAGTTAAAATGTGGTTCTTGATTGTTCATGAAGTTTCTACTTATCTGACAGCCTGCCTTCTTTGTCCGGAGATCTATGTTTTCTTATGTTTGGATTACTGGATACTGATGACCACACACCACAGGATGTACCGTTGTTGGACAGGGACACTACACTGCAGACTTTTTAGCTACTAGAAATCAAGGTCAGTATCAAGAAGTCATACCTAACTCCTCCTATGTCAATTTCTTGCTGGTCTTTTGAATTTTAGAGCTTGGGTGTTTTTGACCCCGTATCAAATCTTATTGCAGACAACCACCCTAAAGATGACGTTTCCTGTCAAGTCAAAGTAAACTTTGTCATTTAGGACTACACAAGTGCAGTCTAAACAAAATTCCGAGTATCAGCTCATCAGAGAAGTACATAGGAAGCAAGGAAACAACAATGGTATAATGTTTTAAATTAAAAAAAAAACTATATTCAATACAAGACCCTCAGAAGGATAAACTAATAACAAAAACACCCAAGCCCCCCTTGACGGTCATAAGAAGAATACTGTACATAGCACGACAGAGTAGGACTGCATGTTAAGACTGGTCTCCTTTGCTCATCTGCATCAGATAAACAGCAGGCAATATTGCTACATCAAAGAATAAAAAAAGATATTGCACACTTTTCAGCTGAGCTACATATTGTGACTGATTACTGACTAAATAATTGGTGGCTGGTATCAGAATTTATTAGTCACAGCACTGTTTGGTAGAAGCTGTTTAAGTATCTGGTGGTCCTGCAGTAAATACTCATCTCTTGCCTGAAGACAGTTGTGTAAATCAGCCGTGTGCATGGTGAGGGAGTCGCAAATTATTTTGGATGCATATTTAATGCTTCTTGCTGTGCAAGAGATCCTGGATTGATGGTAAGTTGGTGCCCATGAGTTTTTTGGCAATCCGCACCACTCTGTACCTTCTTTCTGCTGTTGTACAGTTCCCAAACCAATCTGTGAAGCTACTAGTGAGAATGCTGTAAACTGCTCCTCTCTAGAATGTGGTGAGAACAGTGGGTGGGAACTTCGCTTTTGTGAGCCTTCTAAGAAAGTGGAGATGTTGATGTGCTTTTTTGACCAACGGTTTAGTGTTCACAGTCCAAAAGAAATCCTCTGGAAAGTTCACCCCCTACAAACTTTGTAGATTTGACCCTTTCCACCTCTTCACCATTTATCATGAGCAGTGAGTGTATTGTTGACCTTTTCCTGAAGTCTACAATGATTCCTCTTGTTTTACTGATATTCAGGTCGAGGTTGTTCTTAGCACACAAGTCAATCAATGAGTAGACCTCGTCTCTGTAAGCTCTTTCATCCTTCCCTTTGATGAGACCCACAAGTGTAGTATCATCTGCAAACTTGATGTGATTGGTGGTGTACTTTGCTGAGCAGTCATGTGTGAGGATGGTGAACAACAGAGGGCTTAGCACACAACCCTGAGGAACACACATGTTGAGTATTATGCATCCTGAGGTGGTGTTGCCTGCACATGTTTTCTGCAGTCTGTTCATCAAGAAATAGAGGATCCAGTCGCACATGAGCTTGCTAACTCCAAGATGTACACACTTTGTCAATAAGCTGCATTGGAACCACTGTATTGAATGCTGAGCTGAAGTCAACAAATAGCCTGATGTAGTTTCTCCCCTCCAGATGATCGAGTGATAGGTGGCGTGCCATTGAAATAGCATCCGCAGTGGATCTGTCAGTCCGATATGTGAAATGTAGAGGATTGAAGGTGGATGGAAGATTTGCCAACAGATGCCTTTTAACTAGCCTCTCAAAGCATTTCATGACATTTGAACTGGTCTGTAATCATTCAGGCAGGCTGGATTAGCTTTTTTTGGAGCGAGGACTAATATTCGTCACCTTGAAGCAAGAGGGAACTTTACCAAGATTAGGGGAGGTGTTGAAAATATCAGAACTGAACATAGTTGGTCTGCACAGCCTTTAAGTACTTTGCCCAGTATTTTATCAGGAGCAGCAGCCTTCCTGGGGTTCATCTTCTTCTGTAGAGATCTCACTTCATTTGCATTAAGGCTGAGCACCATCTCCTCCTGATTGATAGGTAGCCTTGTAGCAGCTACGTTCTCTTCATATCTGCCAAAAAAAGAGTTCAACCTGTCCAGAAATTCAGTGTTGTCTTAACACTGAGTTGACCTTGTTTTATAGTCAGTAAGCTGTTGTATCCCTTGCCAGAGACTCTTGGTGTCCCTCATGTCAGCAAACTGTAATGTTTCCATATTCCCTTGTGGCCTCTTTAATGCCCCTTTTTAAGTTTGTTCTAGCTTTGCTGAGACCCTTCTTGTCCTTGGCCCTGAATGCTGCATTTCTTGCCTTCAGGAGATCATAGACTTTGTTGGTGAGCCATGGCTTTTGGTTTGCTCAGATTGTGATGCTTTTGATGTCAGATACATCAGCAACACACTTAGTAATGTAAGCTATTACTGCTTCTGTGTAATCATCTATGTTCACCTGCTCATCTGACATAGCTGCCTCTTTGAAAATGTCCCCAGCAGGTACTATCAAAGCAGTATTGGAGACATTCTAATGCCCCTCATGCCAGACAATGATCTGCTTAACTGTGGGCTTTTCTTTGATCAGAGCCGGTTTGTAGGCTGGTAGAAGCTTCATGTTAAGATGGTCAGAGTTTCCTAAGTTAGGTTGTGTTGCTCTGAGGCACCTTTGATGTTGGAGTATGCCATGGCCGGAATGGTTGCACCCCTTGTAGAAAAATCTACAAATTGATAGTGGGGTAGCACCTCTCCCATTTCTGCTTGATTAAAATCACCAGCAACCACATGTGCAAAGTCTTGAGTTTTTCCTCTGCAGCTCACAGAGTTATAAAGATTGCTCAGGGCCTCAGTGGTGGTTGCACTGGGTGGAGTGTATACCACTGTTAAATATATTCCATTTAGCTCTCTAGGTACATAAGAGTCTACATGTTATGGACAGGAACTCTAGATTATCAGTGCAATGTGAATGAACAATCAATCTCACAGTTCTTACACCATCTTTCATTCACATAGATGCAGACTGCACCTCCCTTGGCCTTTCCACACATGGCTTGACATCTGTCTGCACAAAAAGAATGTGGGGTCTTCTAAGCTAGCAGCACTATCATTGATCTTACTGTGCAGCCACATCTCAGTAAACATCAATAAACAGGCATTTCTCACCTTATTTTTGCTGTAGATTTCTAGCCCCAGGTAATCCATTTTACTGTCCAGTGAGCGTGAATTTGCTAGCAGTATTGAACGCAGAGCAGGTGTATGAGGATTAGTTTTCAGCTTTGCAGTAATTCCAGCCCTGCAACCCCTTTTTCTGGTTCTCTGACATCTTTTCCTGTTTTGTCTTGTCCTGAGTTTTCCAGAACCTTCTGTCTCATGTTTTAGTCACTTTAAGGCATGCTGGGTTAAAATAAACAGCTCCAATATTCTGAGAGTGTAGCAGGCCCCAGGAACTCTGTTGACCACAGGGAGTCTTGCTAGCAGCATGAAACTGTTTGCTGCTTAATTTCCAGAAGCTTCTGTCTGCTGTAAGTTAATGTACTTCCACTTAAAAGTGTATGAGCAGAGCAGATACTTAAAAGCCCTAAAAGTGATTTTCTTGAAGTTTTGTGTGAAAAAGAAGACAGATTAAGCACATCTCTCTGATAAGCCGACACAGCTGCAGCCACACAAGATGCCGACATTTTTTTTTATATTGCTGTCTATTGAAGTATAACAATAAAAAAATAAATCACATACACTAATCTTCACAGACTGTATTGTATTTTTTTTCTTATTTGTTCACCTTTGTTAACAGAGTAGGTAGACTTGTCCAAATTATTTTTTCATACATACATACAAATGTTTCAAGCACAGGCATTAAAACCCTTCTAGCTTGCCAATATGCCAAAACACTTGTTCCCATAATAAATGTCCAGGCTGTTCTTAAAAATATCTAAACTAGTACTTGGTTTAATGTAATTTGGTAGTCTGTTCCAAGCATCAGCTACTCTGTCAGAGAACCAATTAGTACACTTCTAATTACTATAGAATCTTCTACATAGGTTATCCCGACGATTCTCTAGTATTTTTGATAACCCAAAACATTCCCAGAGGTAGTTGTCCCTAAATGCCCTATATACCTGAATAAGATCTCCTGTTAAATATCTGTAAGAGACACTGTACAAGTTCAGATATTTTAGTCTTTCATAACTTAGATTTTCACGTCCATGGAGGCCCTTAGTATATTTCCGCTGTACTCTTTCCAGTTTATTCATGCTTGTTTTCCTATAGGGTTTCCATATTGTTATTCCATACTCAAGTTTGGGTCGAATGTAACTAACAAACAATGACTCCATTATGTTTGATTTCCTAGATTTTATGAATCCTTTTATACAACCTATAGTTCTATAACTATCATTAGCCAATTGGTTGATATGATTAGAAAAACTCATAGCTGAATCTACCCATATACCCAGGTCCTTAAATGAATCTACAGTTTCAATCACTGTGTGCTGTATTAAATATTCACTTTTCAGTTTATGTCTCCCAAATATATGCATAGTTTTTGATGTATTTATCAACATATTATTCGCCTGTGCCCAAATGGTCAATTTAGTCAAATTATTTTGCAGACATGCCTTATCTGTAACACTTGTAATCAGTTTACCCAATTTCATGTCGCCAGCATATAGACTGTAGAACACCTCAGATGAAAAAGTAAGATCTGAAAGATGCAATCTAAACAAGTAAGGGCCTAGTACAGAGCCCTGTGTGGGACACCTTGACTGTAACCAAGGATTTCACCTGTCCAGTTGGTGTGTGATACTTGCCATGTCAGTGTTTTGTGCATGACCCTGTCAAATGCTGAAGTAAAATCTATATAAATCACATCACAATTTTTCATTCATAGCTGTTATTATATTGTTATAGATATATACATGCACTAAAATAACTAACTCCCTCCTTATAGCTCACCTTAATATCAGAAGCATTAATAACAAAGTTCATCACCTCCATGCTTTATTGGACTTGCATTCATTTGATATTTTATGTCTTACAGAAACATGGTTAAAACCCTCTACCCAGGACCAGGAAATAACCCCACCTGGCTACAACATACTCAGAAATGATCGTAAAACCAAGAAAGGTGGTGGGGTAGCCATCATCTATAAATCTAATCTCCAACTTACCCTCCATAATGAACTTTCATTATTAGACCCTAAAGCTGAATCCCTATCAACCAAACTCCAGATTAACAACAACAAATCAATCTACTTAATTTGTATGTATCTTCCCCCTGGTAATAATACTCAGACTGTGGAAAACTTACTTAGTTCACTTTCCAACCAACAACCCCAAGAAACCATAATACTTGGTGACTTTAGGGATAACCTGTTCACACCAGCACCCAACTAACCATATTAATCTCTATGGGTTCTCTCAATTAATAACAACTCCTACTAGAATCCATAAACAAAATAGAAAAGAAACAACTCTTGACTGGATCCTTATTAATAACCAACCTTGCAGTTATACTCCAGGAACCCTTCCAGATAATATTAGTGATCATATGCTTACATATGTGATAAGACAAAAAGTGAATATTCCACACACTCATAAACTGAAAACATCCCTCAAAAAGTTCTTCAACCCAGATAACTTCCTTACTGAATTGCAGGCATGCGATTGGTCACCTCTAACTCATCTTGAACTTAACAAAGCAGTGACCTACTTTAATACAACCTTTCTTCAAATCCTTGATCATCATGCCCCTTTTCACTCTACTAGAATAAGATCCAAACCTGCTCCATGGCTATCTAAACATACAAAAGAAAAAATGTTCCTTAGAAATCAAATCTGGGCCAAATGGAGAGGTAGTAAATGTGCATCTGACCACCTCCTCTTCAAACAATTAAGGAATGCTACCAAGAAAGATACTGTTAGAGACAAAAAGGCATATTATCTTCACCTTCAACAAAGTAGTCAAAAAAACCCTCAAAAGTTCTGGTCAAGTGTTAATAAACTTCTTAAACCTGGACATTCACCTACTCCTACCCCTTCAGGCTTTCATCACAATAATGCTACACAGATCCCGGAAGCCTTTAATAAGTATTTTACAGAAGCCATTCAATCACTAGCTAACTCATTACCCACATCTACTGCTTCATTACCAAATACCTCCTTACCCTCATCCAAGACCTTTCAGATTCAACCCGTTGCTACATCCCTTATTTATAAGCTCCTTAAAAAACTAAAACCTTGCACCCCATCTGCTGACAAACTACCATCCGAATACCTACAAATAGCTGCAAAAGCTATCAAATATCCAGTATCCATACTGATAAATAGGACTATCACTGAGGGAACAATCCCAACCTTATGGAAAATATCTCATATAATTCCCCTACACAAAGGAGGCTCATCAACTGAACTCTCAAATTTTCGACCTATTGCCTTACTTTCCCCATTAGCCAAGATTATGGAAAGATGTGTTCATAAACAAATTCTTAACTACCTTCTTCAAAACAAACTTCTAGCCGACTGTCAACATGGATTCAGACCATTCCACAGCACTACAACTGCCCTCCTTTCCTTCTCTGACACCATAAATATTAATAGAAACAAAAATCATTTCTCCTCAGCACTATTCATAGACCTTTCAAAAGCCTTTGATATGGTTAACCACAATTTACTTCTTGACAAACTAAACCTTTATTCTCTCAGCCCACACTCACTACAGTGGTTTGAGAGCTATCTCCAAAACAGGCAACAAGCAGTCCTATGGGAGAACAACCTATCTTCCTTACTCCCAGTAAATATTGGTGTTCCACAAGGATCAATCCTTGGCCCCCTTCTTTTTTCATTATTTATCAATGACCTACATCTCAATATACCTCAAGCCACCTGCATTCAATATGCTGATGACTCAACATTAATCTGCACTGCTAAAATATTCCCTCCCTCCAGTCCCTCACCCAAACAGTCTTCTTAACTGTCGAAAACTGGTTTATGCAACACTGCCTCCTCCTTAACCCCAAAAAAACTAAGCTTCTTCTTTTTACTCCCACTCACAAATCTCCCACACCTCTCCCATTTCTGCTTGATTAAAATCACCAGCAACCACATGTGCAAAGTCTTGAGTTTTCCTCTGCAGCTCACAGAGTTATAAAGTGTATACCACTGTTAAATATATTCCATTTAGCTCTCTAGGTACATAAGAGTCTACATGTTATGGACAGGAACTCTAGATTATCAGTCTCAATGTGAATGAACAATCAATCTCACAGTTCTTACACCATCTTTCATTAACATAGATGCAGACCATCTATCACAAAAAGAATGTGGGGTCTTCTAAGCTAGCAGCACTATCATTGATCTTACTGTGCAGCCACATCTCAGTAAACATCAATAAACAGGCATTTCTCACCTTATTTTTGCTGTAGATTTCTAGCCCCAGGTAATCCATTTTACTGTCCAGTGAGCGTGAATTTGCTTTAGCAGTTGTATGCAGAGCAGAGTCTAGCATGATTAGTTTTCAGCTTTGCAGTAATTCCAGCCCTGCAACCCCTTTTTCTGGTTCTCTGACATCTTTTCCTGAGTTTTCCAGAACCTTCTGTCTCATGTTTTAGTCACTTTAAGGCATGCTGGGTTAAAATAAACAGCTCCAATATTCTGAGAGTGTAGCAGGCCTCAGGCACTCTGTTGACCACAGGGAGTCTTGCCAGCAGCATGAAACTGTTCACTGCTTAATTTCCAGAAGCTTCTGTCTGCTGTAAGTTAATGTACTTCCACTTAAAAGTGTATGAGCAGAGCAGATATTTAAAAGCCCTAAAAGTGATTTTCTTGAAGTTTTGTGTGAAAAAGAAGACAGATTAAGCACATCTCTCTGATGAGCCGACACAGCTGCAGCCACACAAGATGCCGACATTTTTTTTTATATTGCTGTCTATTGAAGTATAACAATAAAAAAAAAATCACATACACTAATCTTCACAGACTGTATTGTATTTTTTTTCATATTTGTTCACCTTTGTTAACAGAGTAGGTAGACTTGTCCAAATTATTTTTTCATACATACATACATACATACATACAAATGTTTCAAGCACAGGCATTAAAACCCTTCTAGCTTGCCAATATGCCAAAACACTTGTTCCCATAATAAATGTCCAGGCTGTTCTTAAAAATATCTAAACTAGTACTTGGTTTAATGTAATTTGGTAGTCTGTTCCAAGCATCAGCTACTCTGTCAGAGAACCAATTAGTACACTTCTAATTCCTATAGAATCTTCTACATAGGTTATCCCGACGATTCTCTAGTATTTTTGATAACCCAAAACATTCCCAGAGGTAGTTGTCCCTAAATGCCCTATATACCTGAATAAGATCTCCTGTTAAATATCTGTAAGAGACACTGTACAAGTTCAGATATTTTAGTCTTTCATAATAACTTAGATTTTCACGTCCATGGAGGCCCTTAGTATATTTCCGCTGTACTCTTTCCAGTTTATTCATGCTTGTTTAACTATAGGGTTTCCATATTGTTATTCCATACTCAAGTTTGGGTCGAATCTAACTAACAAACAATGACTCCATTATGTTTGATTTCCTAGATTTTATGAATCCTTTTATACAACCTATAGTTCTATAACTATCATTAGCCAATTGGTTGATATGATTAGAAAAACTCATAGCTGAATCTACCCATATACCCAGGTCCTTAAATGAATCTACAGTTTCAATCACTGTGTGCTGTATTAAATATTCACTTTTCAGTTTATGTCTCCCAAATATCATATGCATAGTTTTTGATGTATTTATCAACATATTATTCGCCTGTGCCCAAATGGTCAATTTAGTCAAATTATTTTGCAGACATGCTTTATCTGTAACACTTGTAATCAGTTTACCCAATTTCATGTCGCCAGCATATAGACTGTAGAACACCTCAGATGAAAAAGTAAGATCTGAAAGATGCAATCTAAACAAGTAAGGGCCTAGTACAGAGCCCTGTGTGGGACACCTTGACTGTAACCAAGGATTTCACCTGTCCAGTTGGTGTGTGATACTTGCCATGTCAGTGTTTTGTGCATGACTCTGTCAAATGCTGAAGTAAAAGCTATATAAATCACATCACAATTTTATAGATATATACATCTGAATTGGGCTGGCTTGAACTCCCTCACCTCCTTCAATGGTATCAACTCACACTCAGCCACAAACTAGTAAACCATCCACTAATAGTCCCATCCCTCCAGAATCTACTCCAACCCTATAGCACCACCAGACCACTAAGATCCAGCAGCAAAAATCACTTACAGGTTTCTAAAGCCAACAACTTTGCTGGAGAAGCACTATTCTCTTGCACCATAGCCAAATTATGGAACTCCCTCCCACCCACAATTACCTCTGTACCATCATGCACCCACTTCAAAACTTTACTAAAAGCACACCTAAAAACATGCTGGCTATGTCCTTGCAACTCCCCCTCTAATATCAACCACCCCATCCACCCACTACCTTTCTTTCCACCCCACTAACTACCTTGATTATAGCAAGCTCGGTTGCTCATATGCCTAACTACTTATACAGCAGAAACTTCTTAATGTAACAATTGTTAATGTCTGTTATGTACTTCACAGATGATAGAGTCTAGTTGTCTACTGATGTACTGTGTTCTTCATCTGTAACTATGTAATTGTTACTTGCTATGTTGATCATATTGTTAATTGCTATGTAAATCCAATGTACCTACTGTCTGTATATTTTAACTGTGGAGCTTTTCTCCCCGGGTCTTCGCTGAAAATGGACCTATGTCCAGTCAGACACTCCCAGTCAACAAATGTAAATAAATAAATATAAAACATCATGTTACAGGTGGTAATAGATATATTTTCAACATATGCATGCTGATATATAGTTTCAAGTTCCAACCTATCCAGTTCTAACAATAACTTATCCAGTATTACCTTCTCCATTATTTTTCCACAACATGAAAGTAGACAAGGGTCTATATGATTCTGAGTTGTCCTACTCCCCTTTCCCTTAAAGACAGGTTTAATAAGTGCATGTCTCCAATCTTGAGGAATCTCCCCATATTTATATGACCTAGTGAATAACAGATGTAATGGCAGTGTAAGTTCTTGCTTAAGCATTCTCAAATCATTGTTACTTATTCTGTCTCCTCCCTGTGCTTTGTTTGGATCCAGTTTGCACAGTTCTTTTTCAATATAATCTAATTTGATTCCAGTATGTGGGGTTACCTGTATGTCACTAGAACAACTTACCACCCCTTTTGTGGAACCAAACTGTTTTGCATATAATTTTGTAAATATATCTATAATCTGTTGTGTCTGAGAATAAATTTTAGAATCTGCACACAGTTTATCAATTTGTGTATCTTTACTCCTTCCACATCTTATGTATCTATAAAAAGGTATGATCTGGGCTAAATTAGCAACAAGTCTGACAGCTATACTTCAATAGATTCAGCAACATATCAGTTATGAAGTACAATCATGACATGCTATACATTATTAAGAGAATCACCATTAAGACTGTCCATCATGGACAAAAAAGTTCAATAGATTCAGCAATATGACTTATAGTCATGGCATGTTGTGTTGAAGAAAAGTGTAGCAATTCAGTACAAGTTCTCCAAAATAAAAAAGGGGGGCTGCGTATTTATTGTAACAGATTGTGTCCAGATATCCTTCAAATATCAAACACTGAAGATGCTGAATTCTACCTGTAGACAGGCTACAGTATAAAATCATGAATGTTTCTTGCCAAAGCACTCAAAAAAGATCAGGACTATGTCTCAATAAACCTTATAAAATGACCTTTCCTATGTGTTATCTTTTCATCAAATAGTGGTTATATCATGGTTATTCCAAACACTGGATAACAGAGGGCTTGACCCATTTGTCAAATATGCTTAGTAATCTGTTAAAGTTGGTATTAAGGTTAAGGTGTTTACCTCACAAGCAGGAGGTACAGAGTTTTATTCTCAACAAGGGAAATTGGCTAATCTTAAAAAATGGCCCACAAAGGCAGCTAGCCTAGTACTTGCCTATGAATCTATGAACATCATCACTAGTGTACAGTATAATCATTCTTTTTTAATTATGAAAGTGCTAAACCTCTCATATTCTTTGTGTTCCATAAGTCTGAAGCACTCATTTTTATTATGCAACAAAAGAAAAAATATTGTACTCTTCTGAAGAATCCCTTGAAATGCTTTTATCTAGCAACAGTTCCAATATTACATGTTTCATCCTGTCCTCAGAGAAAGCAACTCCACTGACCTCATTGAATTACAACTGTCACTCTACATCAGCACAGTATCTAAAGCAATCTTCCCAGACATTCACCATAGGCCAAGGTTCAAGCCAATTGCTAACAGTATATAATCTTGCCAACAAAATAAATGTCACCCCAGTAAACCACTTTACAAGGCACACAAATAACCAAACATTTCACTTAAAAGACAAATATCCACTAGTTTCTCAGGGTACTATATATTTAAACCCAAGTACAGTCAAATCTTATTTCCCCTGCAGGCAAATCATTGAGCAGTACAAGGAAAAGTAGCATAACTAGCTTTTAATAAAAACTCATTCAAGTCATCTAGGCACCTTACATCCATCCTCTCAGTCAAAATAAAACAAATTTAATCTTCCTTTTTTTTTTTTTTTTCCAAAAGTGAATATACTCTAGTCAAAGGTACTAGTCACCTCTGTTGTCACAGTTTCATAAAGTAACCCCTCAGTCTCAGCCAAACTAGGCAGGCCAGAAAAATCAGGGGAAAAGAAAGAATAATAAAAGGAAAAAAGATGTGGACATAAGTGTACTAATTCTGATATAGTGTCACACAATACAAGTATAACTAACTAAATTAACATCTAAAAATAGCAAGATATGTATGTAGTCTTAAAATGTATAAACTGATATTAACCAACTTTCCCACCACCACTTGCAGAACAATTTGTCTGTCATACAACCAACATATTAACATCAGAAAGATCATAAGTGATAAACTGAACTATTAACTAGGGGAACTGAGTATTATAGTAAAATATAATAGAGCATTCTTGTGAATAATCATATTTGCTTATAAGTCTTTAGTATTAAACCACAGTGTAGTAGAACCAAAATAAGCATAGCTTATGAACATAAACTAATTTAGGCAGTCATACCATTGTATAATTGCTCTGAATGTGTAAACTGTGCTTAAAATGCTCTGACACACAGCTAGAACACCAGGATGTTATGTGATCCTATCTCGCCTACATTCTGACTGATGGGTTCGGAGCCGATCCCTCGGCTCCGACTCGGCATGCTTATGCTATAGAGCGAGGCCTCTAATTGGCTGAAGCTATCTTTAACCCAGGATGCACCACCACTAATCCCCCAGATCTTGTTTGCTGCTTACAGAGCTTGGACGTGGTCTCAACAATTGGCTGGGCTAAGTACTATTTATTAGGCTTTTTCCTGTCAGTATTTGCTTCATTTAAACCCAAAAGCTGTTTTAACGGCTATTCCTTGTATACGAGTGTTTTTGTGATTTTTAGTTGAGGTTTTCGTGTTATTTCCTGTCAGAGAAGGTTCCCAGTTAAGTTAGAGGGGCCTTCCCCTGTGGTTTCTACTACCTTAGTGGTTGTGTGTGGGTCAAGTACCCGTTTAAGTTAGAGGGTCTTGACCCTCTTTTCTCTTTGAACAGTCTTGTTTAAAAAAAAAAAGGTCTTTAGTTTAAATATTTAACACTAACCTAGTGGTATATATTTTTCTTGTGTGTCAAACCTTTTTGTTTTTCTAGTTGTGGTAACTGTATTTCAGCCTGATTATGTCTAAAGAATATAAACCCTCCGGGTTTAAAAAATGCACGAGGTGTGGCTTCAAAATGTCCATAACGGACGACCACTCCTCGTGCGTCTATTGCCTAGGTGCTAAACATCTGCAAGAGTCGTGCAGTGTATGCCATGCGTTCTCTTCTAGAGTCCTCCAGGAGAGGAAGAACAAATTAATCCTCAAAGGATTAATCAAGCCTTCCTTCGAGGAGGCTTTATCTTCCTCTCCGTCTCCTTCTAAAAAGAGGAAAGTGTCGGCTCCGACCAGTCAGTCGGAACCGACCACTAAGAAAACTAAGCAGACTTCTCCATCGGCTCCACGGACTTCAGAGCCGAGGTCGGAATGGTCTGCCTCGATGCCTCCAGCCTCGACCCCTCTGGTTTGAGCCGAGGTCTGGGGCATCGAGGCGGTCACCCTCATCGGCTCCACTGATATTGGAGCCGATAGGGTTCGGCTCAGACTCTTCCCCTCGGGCGAAGTCCTTATCGGCACCGAGGGAAATTTCCTTGAAACCTTCACCGGGCCGATAATTGTTGAGTCATTTGAGCCGGTCCCGAGCCCTTCGGAGCCGATGGAGAAATCGGTTCGGCCCCGATCGTTATCCTCGAGATCATCAAAGATGTCTGATTCGGACATCGACAGGGTGCTCCTTCGACTCTTCCAGTCTCCGGTGTTCCAAAAGATGGTTTCGGCTCCAGCCCATTTGGCTTCGGAGCCGATAGTCCACCCTACTGTGTTTCCTCCTCCAACAGCTTCGGCACCGTTGGAGCCGGTGCTGGTGGAACCAGTGGAGGTGTTAGGGTCGGGCCCGACCCTTGCTCCAACTCCGGCTCTTCTGTCGGAGTTCAGTGCATGGACTTCTTCCTTCGGCCCTGGGGGGGAGGCTTCGGGATTGATGCTTTCGGTCCCAAGTCTCCCTCTTGGTGCATCGGCGGGAGTACCGTCCACTGTCGTGGCCATGGAGGGGGGACCCTCCCAGGATTCTGGTGGTCCCGCCTTCAGGGCTATGAGGAGTGCTTTAGCCAAATCCTCCTTGGCTACCTCCACAGTTTCCCCAGCTCCTTCCCTACATTTGGAGACTGGGTCATTGGCAGTCCCCCTGTCCTTAGACAGAGGAGCCCCTGGGCCTCAGGTTACCCCCGCTGGGGTTTCTCCCCCTCCTGGAGGTCCTTCTGAAGCCTCTTCTGAAGAACCTCCCAGGAAGAGAACGTGCAAGAGGAAGCACGTTGACTCCCCTGATGAGTCTCTGACATCTGACACTGATCTCGATGATGCAGAGGGGTCCCCCAAGTCGTCCTCGGATGATGTCTCCTTTGCAGACATCCTGGAAGCCCTAAAACAATGAGGCAGCTGGCAGTCCAAACCTCCCTCTGCTGATGAGTCGGTGTTCCTGAAGGCCTTCGGGGCTCAGCCCTCCGCCTCCTGGGTGTCTCCGGCCTTCGGCGGGCTCTTGGATTTGATCTGTCGAAGACCAGACTCTGTGGAACCAGTGCCCGCTCGTCCGAACAAGTTTCTCTCGGTGCCCCCAGATAGAGAGTTCCTTACTAAAGGTGTGGCCGTAGATGCTATAGTGGTGGCATCTGCTACCCACCAAGATGTAGCAGAGGCTTCTACGTCCATCCATCCTCCTAATAAGGAGTCTAGGAGCATGGATCGATGCAGGCGCACCCTTAGTTCAGCGGCCTTTACACTGAGGTCCTTGAACTACCTGACGCACTTTACGAGATTTCAGAGGGATCTGATTAAGGAGCTATCCGATACCCTCTTGGGTAACCTGCCTGAGGAGTTGGCCCAGACGGTTGGCTCTCAGCTGGCTACAATGTCGTCCATCTCGAACTTCGTCCATGAGGCTCATTTATTATGCGGCGAAGGCGAGTAGAGCGGCAGTACAGGAATTGCTCTACGGAGACAAGCCTGGCTCTGCCTGTGTCATTTCGGAGGCCTTTAAGTCTTCATTTGCCGGCGCCTTTGATGGGTCCTCCTGTTTGGACCCAAGGTAAAGACACACTTACCGCTGTGAACAAGAAGGTAAGACTCTGACTGCCGTGGGCACGATTTTCCACTCCCTTTCGGCCTTATCCCAAGGCTAAAGAGGAGGAAAATGTGGTTCCGTAGATCTCAGAAGCCTTACCCTCTCAGCAGGAAGGTTCCCTCTCCAGAGGCAGAGGAAATTCATCCGGAAGACGCCATCCCAGAGGCGGCAGAGGCCCTCGCAACACTGGAGACCGCGAGTCCTTTCGTGGCTCTTCAGCTTTTCATAGTCCCTGAGGGATTGCCCGGCTGTGCTGCTCCGGAGCCAGTCGGGGGTCGTTTCTCGAAGCACCTGAAGGCCTGGGAAGGGATCACTCAGGACCGATGGGTGCTTCGGATTATCGCCGGAGGTTACTCCATCCCATTCTCTCACCCCCCCCCAGTCCAAAAAAATCCCGGACCTGCCACTCAGTCAATGGGATACCGCAGCCTCAGAAATTTCAAAGCTGCTGCAAAAAGGAGTCATCCAACCGGTCCCTGCAGACCAGATCGGATTAGGGACTTACTCAAGATTGTTTTTGGTGCCAAAAAAGACCGGGGACCTGAGGCCCATTTTGGACCTAAGCATCCTGAACCGTTCAGTCAGAAAGTCCAAGTTCCGAATGGTCACTCTACAAACCATTCTCCCATTGTTGGAGAAGGGTGTTTGGATGTGCTCCATAGATCTCAAGGACGCGTATTATCATATCAGGATACATCAAACGTCCAGGAGACATCTGCGCTTCAGCCTAGGAGGCAGTCATTTTCAGTTCCGTGCGCTGCCCTTTGGTCTCACCACAGCCCCCAGGGTGTTCACCAAATGCTTGGCAGTAGTGACTGCTCACCTGAGAAGTCTAGGATTCCAGGTGTTTCCGTACCTAGACGACTGGCTCCTAACTGCCACCTCCAAGCATCTACTTCTGTGGAGCCTACAAGCCACTATATCACTGGGCAATTCCCTTGGAATCACCTTCAGTTGGCCAAAGTCTGTGTTGCGGCCATCTCAAAGAATAAGATTCATAGGGGTAGAGATAGACTCAAACCAGATGTGGGTCTATCTACCTACAGACAGAATTCAAACCATTCAAAATCAAGTTCGAGCCTTACTCCCCAGGTCCAAAGCCCCAGCCAGAATGGTCCTGCAGCTATTGGGATCCATGTCTGCCACAGTTCTTCTAGTTCCCTTGGCAAGGTTGCACATGAGAATCCTCCAGTGGCTTCTTTCAACTCAGTGGTCCTTTCAGGAACTCCCTCAATCACCTCATATGGATCACGGAATCTTGCAAGCGGGACCTTCGCTGGTGGCTAGTGCCCTCCAATTTGGATAAGGGGCGACCCTTTGTTCTTCCTCCCCCGGCCACTTTGACCACGGACGCCTCCCAGATGGGGTGGGGGGGGGCATTCCCTGGGCAAGTCAGTCCAAGGCAAATGGCACCCGGAAGAGACTCCTCTTCATATCAACATCCTAGAAATGAGGGCAGTACTCCTGTCCCTTCAAGCCCTTCACGATTATCTCCCTCAGGGCGTAATTGCTGTTCACTCAGACAACATGTCAGTTGTCTGGTACCTGAACAAACAAGGAGGGACCAGATCCTATCCTCTTTGCAGAGAAGCCATGAGAGTTTGGGAATGGGCAGTCTCGACCAAACGCTTCCTAGTGGCTACTCACATACCGGACAAGTCCAATGTCATAACCGACAGATTGAGCAGAACCATCCTCTCTCCTCACGAATGGTCTCTGAATATGACAGTTGCAAGGCAGATTTTCAGCGAATGGGGAGTTCCGTGTTGCAACCTCTTCACGACTCCTCTGAATGCGAAGTGCAAAGAATTTTTCTCCCTAACCCCGGCTCCGGGGAAGAGCCCCATGGACGCATTAGTCCATCCTTGGCCCACCGGCCTGCTTTATGCCTTCCCTCCAGTTCCTCTCCTCCCCAGGGTGATTCAAAAGGCATCTCTGTTAGGGAGCAAGATGATCTTAATTGCTCCTTACTGGCCTCGTCAAGTGTGGTTTCCCTATCTTCGGAAACATGCTCTGGAAGGTCCATGGTTCCTGGACCAGGTCCCAGACCTACTGATTCATCAGTCGGGACTATTCCACCAGTCCCTACACACCTTAAAATTGACGGCCTGGCTCCTCCTCTTCCGACGATAGTCAGGAGTCATACACTGGATCCAGATGTTGTGCACATATTATCTTCAGCCCACAAGTCTGCTACAAAGAAACTGTATTCTAGCAAATGGAAAAGGTTTGCTATTTGGGCTCAACTCCGGGGCCTGGACCCCATTTCTACTTCCGTGGCAGAAGTACTAAAATTTCTGACCTCTCTTTTCAATCAAGGCTCTTTAGTTTCTACCATAAAAGTACAATTGGCAGCAATTTCTAATTTTCATGAATCCATAGACCCACCTTTAATGAGCAACAGTTTGTGTAAGACCTTCTTGAAAGGTGCTGCTTTATTAAGACCTCCGATTTCTCATCCTGCACCTCCATGGGATCTCGATATAGTGTTGCGTGCCTTGACTTCTTTCCCCTTGAACCCGGCAGCTACCTGTGATCTAAAGTTTCTATCATGGAAGACAGCCTTTCTAGTGGCGATTACTTCAGCCAGAAGGGTTTCAGAGCTTCAAGCTTTGTCAGTGAAACCCCCGTACTTGGTTTTTCATACAGACAGAGTATCCTCAGACCAAATCCTTCTTTTGTTCCTAAAGTTTGTTCTACTTTATGCTTACAACAATCGTTAGAGCTTCCAGTTTTTCGAAATACTCTAACAAAGCGGAGTTCATATTCCATACACTAGATGTCCACAGACAGTTACGTTTTTATTTAGATAGGACCAAACAAACAAGGAAAACAGATCAGTTGTTTGTATCCTTTGCAGAAAACAAATTGGGCAACGCTGTCACAAAGGTCACTATTGCCAAATGGATCAGGGACTGTATTACTCAAGCTTATATTTATTCTAACAAAGAGCTTACCACCTCTGTCAAGCCTCATTCTACAAGGGCTATGGCTACTTCGGTAGCATTTCATTCTAAGCTTGCTATTGGTGACATTTGTGCTGCGGCTACATGGTCTTCCCAGCACACCTTCATTTCCCACTACAAATTAGATGTGGCATCTAGAGGACGAGCTTCATTTGGTTCCACAGTGCTCAGGAGTGTTTTCCAATGAGCCACCAGGGATTTAGGTGCTAGGGACGCTGTCCCATCAGTCAGAATGTAGGCGAGATAGGATCACATAACATCTTTTAGTTATGTACTCACCATAACTTCAGATGTTTGGGATCCATCTTGCCTACATTCCTAATAACCCACCCTCCTTCCCCCTTCCTTGGAGATCAGAGGATATCAGAAGGTCCGAATCCTGTTGTTTCATCTTGAAACATCTAACAATGTTATATAAACAAGTTGTGCATGTGTGCATGAATGCGGACAAACAAGATCTGGGGGATTAGTGGTGGTGCATCCTGGGATAAAGATAGCTCAGCCAATTAGAGGCCTCGCTCTATAGCATAAGCGTGCCGAGTCGGAGCCGAGGGATCGGCTCCGAACCCATCAGTCAGAATGTAGGTGAGATGGATCCCAAACATCTGAAGTTATGGTGAGTACATAACTAAAAGTTAACTTGAAAATAACAAATCACTTTAATATCCCCTATCTTACATACTTTAGTATAAATACAAATTAATGATAAAGATTAATAGTATAAATACAAATTAATGATAAAGATTAACTATTCAAATACAAAGTAAAGGATGTGTCTGCACTGGTGTGGGGGCATTGTCTGTGGAAAAAACAGTTCTAGGACCTTGGACTAAAGAAGACATCCTGCATATAAATATCCTTGAGATGATGGCTGTCCTCCTGGAATTGCAGACCTTTCAGGACTGTCTGCTGGGGTGTGATCACCATTCATTCTACCAAAATTGAATGTGGTGTTTTATATTACCAAGTCCTACCCCTTTGTTGGAATGCACTGAAAGTAAAAAAAAATCATGATCACCTCTCAGCACTTTCTGGTTGAAATGCATATCCCAGGTCAAGTCAATTCCTTAGTGGAGAAGCAGTGTCTTCTAATTACTTGTGAATGGTTTCTAGTTATGTCTGCAGTTCAAATGCTTTTACATCAATTGAGGAAGCTTTTACTCATAGGTTCATAGGTGTGTACTAGGCTAATGGCCCTGGAGCCTGTATAAGCCTAGCCCAAGAAGATTCTCTGGCATCATGCCACCCAAAGTTAGTTCCCAGTGACCCTGTCAAGCACCAAATTCTGTCAATTTTCCTTAATCCCTCCTCAGGGTGTGGTTCCCAGAGATGATCTAGTCTGCTATTTTCCCAGGATCATCTTTATGTATTCCCTCTACTGATCATCATTATGAATTTAATTGCAGAAAGCCAGATTGTGCAGAACCAAAGCCATTGTCACAGCTCCATTTTGGTGATGGCAAATTTAGTTTCCCCTGCTGTGGCCTAACTTGATAAGGAGACCACTTCTAGAATGTAATCCAATTCTGCCACACCTATCTGGCAAGCCCGACTCAGATACACACTCCAAAAAGTTAAACACATGGAATCTCCACGTCCAGTAATGGCCGGGAACCCCAGTTACCCTCCCTGGGTGGACCACTTAATTAATCTTCCACTCAAAAAACATCTAAAGTTATTTCGTTAAGAATATAATGAGGGTGAACTAGCAAGGAATGGACTCAGTCATTGCTCCAGTCATCTACTTCTTAGCAGATTTATTGCATCAAGACTCAAGTTTTTTTGAAATAAAAGTTAATTTGGTGGCCATTTTGGTATGCCATCAAGGCCACAAGCAATCATCACTGGTGTCCCACTCTGTAAAACATTTCTAAGAGGAGATTTCTTTTCTAAACCCCCATACAAGGACCCATTCTTTCTGTGGGTCCTTAATTTTTTTCTTAGATTCTCTGATTTCAGTTCCCTTTAATCTGGAATCATAGTCAACCTTAAATTTCTCTCTTTAAAGACCCTATTTTAGTTGTTTTTAATTCAACTTTGAGTCTGTGAGTTACATGTCCTTTTTTGAAAGCCACCATATATTATTTTTCATAAAGATAAAGTGATGATTAAAACTTAAACCAGTATTCGTGCCCAAGGCAGGATCTTAGCCTAAAGTAGACAATTAACCTTTTGGTATTCTTCCTTCGGTACTCTAGTAAGATAGTGTTCAAATCGCATTACTTAGAAATTCACAGACAGCATTGTTTCTGAATATACCACACAGTGGAGTCAGGAAGAGCTAATCAATTAATCTGATGCTGTCAATCTTTATTTATCCTTGACCTTTGGGGTATGATTCCAGCCCTTGGAACTGGCTTGGCCATTATACAACTTGCGAAAGCCAAAAACTCTCAAGCTAAGTCTCTACCTACAATACCCCTCTCTAGATTACCTCAGATCCCATTTGCCGCAGGACAAGTCGGCTGGATTATCTCGCAGCTAAGTAAAATCTTTATAGGTTTTTCATATTTTCTATTCAAAAACTTTTCATCTGTACTATTACTTAGAATTTTATATATTTCTGTAGTTGAATCTTGTTCTACCCGCTTTTGTATTTATCCCTCTCCCCTACACTTCGGTGTTTTCCTCTGCAATCATTGGTAATTTGTTCCTTGTCTTTACTAGTTTCTATCCCACCTTTCTTTGTTAAATGAGTGAGTGTGCTGTTTTCCTTTACCTGACAATATTCTTAGTTTACCATCGTTGGTAGTACTTTCTTTCTCTACCTCCTTTTTTTAGGTAGCTTGAGCGTACCATTGTTGGTAGCTGTTCCTCTCCCTTATGTGAGTGTGTGGTTCCCTTTCAGTGTGTGTTATTGCTGTCTATTGATTTTACTTTTTATTAGTCAGCATGATGGATAAATCCAAAGTGGCAACCAGGTTTAAGCAAGGCAAAGGTTGTGGTAGAAAGATGCCCAACTCTGATGGGCACTCTTCTTGTGTGTGCTGCTTGAGCCCAGCGCATCTTCAGCAAGACTGTACAATCTGTCAAGCCTTCAGTAACCAGGCCCTTATGGGAAGGAAAAACAAATTAATCTTAAAAGGGTTAATAAAGTCTTCTTCAGGAGGCTCTAAGTCCAACATATCTTCACCTTCCTCCCCCTCTTCCTCTAAGTCTGGACTGAGACAGAAGAGGAGTCATTCGGTGCTGATGTCCCCTTTGGCAACGGTAGCCAAGAAACATAAACCTTCAGCTCCCACACCACCAGCAGAACTGAAGTATGAAACTAAAAAAAAAATTTAGAGCCAACTTCCTCAACACCATCTGCCATAATAACTTCGGTACCACAGGTTTCACTGTCAGCCACCTCAGTACCAACAACTATACCTTTCCCATTGGTACCAGTTCCACCTGTAACAATTGCAGAAATATTGGAACCGACACCACCCAAAGTGCCAAAACCTAATATTATCAATGTACCAAGGACAAGATATTCCCCTTTAATTGATCCCTTTGTGGGACAGCTCCTAGGTCCATTCCTAGAAAGAACAGAATCTCCCACAGGCTTCTCTGTCCATTCCTCCAGGAGTCTGATTGAATTTGATGTCATGAGGTTGGTGGATTAGCTCCTAGTAGCTAGGAGTCTCTCAGGCCTCATCCCCTTCTGGAGTTGGGGTTTTCTCTGTCAGGACTCCTCCAAACTTTCCTCCTCTAACCCCCTCTGAGGCCTTTGAGCTTACGACTCCAGTTCTTCCGGTTCCAGTGGCTCTGGTGCCAACAGCTTTTCCCCTTCTGTTCCAGGATCTGCTTTGAGTTCCTCAGTTCCATCAGAACCGATGGACTTCTGGGGCCATAGCCCGCTGCTGGATCTGAGGGGCTTGGATCAGCTCCAGCTTTTTATTCAAAGTTGTCCTTAACTCTCAGAGCTTTGACTGACATGGGCTCTTTCTCAGCTCCTGCTTCTGGGGTAGGTTTCTCAGAGTGGGGTGGGATCACAGTTCCGAGGTTGTCCTTCTTGGTCCCAGGCTCCCATCCCTCTTCAGGGGGACCTGCCCTCCAGGTTATGGAGAGGGCATTGGCCTTTGCAGGCTCTCAGCTCCCCTCCAGCATCAGAGTACCATCCCAAGGCTCCCTCTTATGCACAGCTGCCACCAACTTCCACGCCCAGATAGCAAGCACCTAAATGGCTGGATTGCCCTGCTCATGGACCCTCTTCCAAGTCCTCCCTAGAGATTCCTGCTGAGGAGATGCCCTGATAGAAGATGTGTGAAAGGAAGCACCTAGATTCCCCCATAGAATCTGTCACAGAAGACATAGACTTTGATGATGGAGAGGGTTCCCCTTGGTTTTACCCCCTGAAGATGTCTCCTTTGGAGACATCCTAGAAATTCTGAAACAGATGGGTAACTGGAAGCCCAAGGACCCTACATCTGAGGATTTGGTGTACCTAAAAGCTTTTGGTGCTCACCCATCTACTTCTTGGGTGACCCTTGCTGATGAACTTATCAAATTGATCATGCAGTGGGCTTGGAAGGCCCCTGACTCCATAGACCCAATCCCCAGAAGACCGGACAAAATTCTTTCTGCACCAGAACACCACCATCATTGGGCTAAGGGGTTAGCAGTAGATGCCATGGTGTTTGCAGCAACCACCAAGAAGAAACTTGCAGAAGAGAGTTCCACTGTTCATCCCCCTAATTGAGAGTCCACAGTGATGGACAGATATGGAAAGCAAATATATGCTTCATCAACCTTCTGTTTAAGTTCCTTGAATTTTATGGGACACTTTACTAGATTCCAGAGGGACATGATCAAGGATTTATCAGATACCCTCACAGGAGCTGTGTCTGAGGAGGTTCAAGATAAAGTGGCCTCCCAGCTGGCTACCCTAAATTCTATTTCCAGCTCATCCATAAGGTTCATCTCAGACACAGGCAAAGGGACGACTAGGGCAGCAGGTTCCAGCGCCATAAGGCGACACACGTGGATGCACTTGTATGAGTTTTTGGAGCCATTTAAGTATTCTTTCATCAATGTTCCTTTTGAAAGATCTTCCTTGTTCGACCCTAAAGTCAAAGAAACATTAGCCAGGTGTGAAAAAGATGGAAAGACCCTATCAGTGGGCATTACTTTTTCTACTCCCCAGTGATCCTACTCTAGGAACCAGAGGAGTGGTAAGATGTGGTTCAAAAAATCCCAAGGGCCTTTTCAGGACAAGTGACAGTGGCTTCTCTCAGGGTAGAGGAGGGAGGCCCAATGGAAGATGTCGACCCCATGGCAGAGGTGACTCGCAAATTCAGGGTTCCAGAGATTCTTTCTCTGGCAAACCCTACTAGTGCTCCTGAAAGGGGCCCCGACTGCTTACCTCTGGAAGTAGTCAGGTGAAGATTCTTTTTGCACTTGAGAGCCTGCCGGCAGATAACATCAGATACTTCGGTTCAAAGGATCATTGCCAGAGGTTACCACATTCCCTTTATTCTCATTCCTAGATCAAGAAAAAGACTCCCTAATGTTCCACCCAGTCAGAGGGATCAAGCAGCTCTGGAAATTCGCATGCTGCTAGAAAAAGGAATCATCCAAGAAGTCCCACCAGACCAGATAGGATCCAGATTTTACTCAAGGTTCTTTTTGGAGGCAAAAAAAGAAAGGGACTTGAGACCAATTTTAGATCTCAGCCTTCTGAACAAGTTTGTTCAGCAAGTAAAATTCTGGATGGTCATGGTACAGTCTATCCCACCCTTCTTAGAGGCAGACGAAGGTTCCTCCATTTTCATTTAGAAGCCAGTTATTTTCAGTTCAGAGTGTTGCCTTTGGCCTCATCACTGCCCCCAGGGTGTTCACCAAGTGTTTGGCAGCAGTGACAACTATGTTTCCCTATCTAGATGACTGGCTCATCACTGCTCCCACCAGGCAACTACTGCTTCAAGCAACATATTTCATTCTTCACCTGTTTGCTCATCTGGGCATTACAGTGAAAATAAAAATCTCAACTGAGTCCAACTCAAGATCTGGAGTTAATAGGAGCTCATCTAAATACCATCACTTGTACAGCTTCCTTCCTCTACACAGACTACAGAAGATAAGATCTCAAGTACAAGCTATTCTCTCCAAAAACAGGGTTCCTGTGTTTTTTTGTTATTCAAGCTCTAGGGTCAATGGCAGCAGCCACCACTTTAGTTCTTCCACTAGCAAGATTTCACATGATTTCACATGAGACTACTTCAGTGGCTTTTGGCATCCCAGTGGTCCATCCTAACACATCCAGTGAAGCATTCCATTTTAATTATCAGTCGCTGCAAGAAAAATTTATCCTGGTGGATGGAATCTGAAGAAATTCTCTTAGGCCGTCCCTTTGTTCACCTCAGCCCAAGGCCATAGTGACCATGGATGCCTCCCAGATGGTTTTGGGGGAGCATGATCTGAGAAGAGCAGTCCTAGGCACTTGGTCCCTGATGGAGGTCAATTTGCATATCAGTGTTCTAGAACTGGGGTCAGTACTCCTAGTGTTGCAAGCCTTCCAAGCTGTCCTCCCTTCAGGAACGATTGCAGTTCAATCAGACAATATGCCAGTAGTCTGGTACATCAACAAACAGGATGGAACCAAGTCTTACCCACTGTGTCGAAAAGCTCTGACAGTGTGGCAATGGGTGATATCTTCCAACTGCTTTCTAATAGCAGCACACATCCCAGGGAGCTTGAATGTGATAGCGGACAAACTGAGCAGGTGCATTCTCCTGCCTCACAAGTGGTCTCAATTCCAGAGTGGCGAAAGAGATTTTCCATCACTGGGGCCAGCCTTATTGTGACCTATTTGCATCACCCCTCGACAACAAGTGCAGCAGCTACTTTGCCCTAATACCCCCTCAGGGGAAGTCCTCAAGAGATGCTGTTCTTCACAATTAGCCTTGGGTCTAACCTATGCCTTTCCCCCCTTCCCTCTGATTCCTCTCTTCTTAAAGAAAGCCAGCAGGTTGAGAATCAAGGTTATAATCATTGCGCCCTTCTGGCCTCAACAAGTCTGGTTCCCCTTCCTGTGGCTTCATCTAATTCACCGTCCATGGATCCTGGACCCAGCTTCGGATCTTCTGTCTCATCCATAGGGACTGGTGCACCCCAGTCTTCAGAACTCAGGCTTACAGCTTGGCTCCTCCATTTCCGTTAGTCACCAGGCAGAAAGATTTATCTTCTCCAGTCCAGAAAATGTTACTGGCTGCCAATAGACCTTCCACCAGAAAACTTTACCACAGCAAGTGGAAAAGATCTTCTATCTGGGTGCACAATAATGGTCTTAAGCCCTTCGCACTAGTTGAAAAAGATTTGGAGTTTTTGGCTACGCTTTTTGAACAAGGAGCCTCGGCTTCTACTATTAAGATCCAACTAGCTGCTATTTCTAATTTCTGCAATGGCTTTGAAGAACATTCTCTAATTTCCCATAAATTGTGGAAATTGTTCATGAAAGGAGTATAGACTGAATCAATGCCAATATGAAAGTTATGTACTTGGTATACTGATCTTTTGGATCCATTGTCCATACAGTGTAATGCATGTACCCATCTGTCTACAACAAAACTGTCATCTGTGCATTGGCCTGGAGGTTAAGCAGATGTTGACAGGTAGCACCAACTTGAACATGCAAAATGTTTTTTTTTTTTTTTTTTTTTGCATATATTATGGCTTCTAAACTTGATCTGTAATAGGAAAGTAATGTATCCTGGGAGGAGAGTTGCTGGACCTTGCAGAAATTTGTAAAAATTGCTGAGAAGGCTATCCATTATGACCAAGCTGATGATTACAATGTACAAACAATAGATCAAACAGATCTATCAATACACTAAGTACATAACTTTCATTTCTGTTTTGTGCCATTTAAGCAGACAGTACTAAAATCACTGTATGCGTTTCAGTAGTTCTTTCAGCACCACTCATTGGCTAATAAGATTTTCAGTTCCCAGTAAATTCTTAGAAAACCCAGTCTTAAGGGATAATTTACTTTTAACAAACTAAACAGTTAGGGACTTTTTTGCTTTCCAAAGCTCTAGTTGGTCTCATAGGATCATAGGAAGTTACTAGGCTATTGGCCCAGAGGCCCTTACAAGCCTAGCCAATAATTTAGCCCATGTTCAAACATGTCAGTAGCCTATGCCACTATCCAGCAGGGACACAGGTGGAATCCCAGGGGTGTATTTTTTGTTCCCCATCCAGCTATCCAAGATGCACTTAAAAAGGGTTAATGAGGCACTTTGACGTGGAGAGGGAGTCTATTCCACAGAAGGGAGGAGTCTCTGGGACACAAATCTGTCCTGCCAACAAGTCCTATTGATCTCACAGACCAGCTTGAAGTCACACATGTGGGTTACACGAGTGGAGCCTGACTTGCGAATATGCAGCAGTCCTATCAGGGCGGGGTCTGAGATAGCTTTGTATGCCAGACAGAGGTCATGAGGAGTCTGTAGGAGACTGAGTAGAGGGACAGGGCCTTTAGACTATCTGTGTGGGGCAGATGTTTGAGGCCCTGGATTCTCCTAGTTAGGAACCTCTGTGATCTCTCCAGTTGCTGCATGTGCTTTGTGAGGCAATTGATGACCACACCCAGCTTGCAGTCATCTGCATACTTGGTCAGCCATAGCCCATTGGTTTTGGCCTGCACCTCAGAGAAGTGTATCCTGAATAACAGAGGTCCCAAGACCAATCCCTGGGGTATGCCACTCTGGTAACATATGGATTGATGCCTAGTTGAGAGAGTTTATCTATTATGCCTGAGTGGGGAATATTGTCAAATGTTTTGGCAGATCTAGGTAGGTGGTCTGCACTGCCTTACCCTTGTCCATGGCTTTGGTGACTGTCTCAAAGAAGTCAACCAGATTTAACAGACATGACCTCCCCTTGACAAAGCCAAATTGTGTGGGGTCAAGTGTTTCTAGGTTGCCAATGTCCCTGTTAATGAGGTCCATGGTAATCCATTCCATGGCAGTGCAATAGCTTCCATCATCCCCTGAATGACAGCAGAGAAAAAAGAACTGTGATCTGATAAAGAAGGAGAGACTGTCACTACCATCTGTAGCTCTAATGAATCCCCCTAAAAACCCATTTTTCTGAGGCTATATGTTGCCAAAGAGAGAAATGGGAATCCAGATTTTTGGGGAAGATGTAAAGGTTTGCCAGGGCAGGAAGGAAGCATTCTGTAGAATGTCATTCAGCCTTGTTGGACTGTCCTTGTTTTTGGAAGCGTCTGCTTTCTTTTTCTAGTACCCACTGACATGGTTTCTTTAAAAGTCTGCTTATTTTGCTTTTTATAAATTGGTGAAGAGATATCTGTAATACCCTTGAGGAATTTGGAGAAGGAAGACTGAAAAATATGAGGAGCTCATTGAATTAGCTTTCCTCGCTCATCACACTTTTTCAGGACTTCAGCAGTATATAATCCAAACACAATTCTGTCCACAGGAGAATTCAGAATTTCAGCTTCTACATCCTCAGGTATGTTGTGTGTATGCAACTAAGCAAACCTTGAGTTTCAGATACTGAAGCAATAAGATTACAACAAATATGATTTTTCTTCACTGAAGACAGAAAAGAAGCTATGTTCCTCATATTCTCAAAAGAAGCAAGCATAAACTTTAACATGTGAGGCTGACAATTAAGAATTCAAAAAAGCTTTGTAGAAAAATATATTTTCCCTAAATCATTCAAAGGCTTTCCCATCCGTGTCAGTGGGGGAAGGATTGTACAGATGTGTAAGTTAACTCACCATAACATCATCGTCATCCAGTGCAACAAGTTTTTACTTAGTGCATACCCACCTGTCCAATAGTACTGGCAACCTTAGTCTGAATTTCAGAATAGCTTATGGCAATATGTTATATCCTTATCACAAAAAATCATAGCTGTATTTTTCAGAGCACTCCATCTGTTTGGCACACTTCAGGAACACACTGGAAGGTTGTCACAACTCATGTATAACCACATCCAATCTTACCCCAACAGCTTTTTTTTTTCAAACTAACATTTTTTTCTTCTTGTCTTGTTCCTATTCAAGCAAGGACACATCCACATCTCCCTGAATACTCACATTGTCTTCCATCTTCCAAAAATTTTGTATTCAGAATAGATCCCCAATAATTAACCAAACTACTGGAACCAAATTTGACTCAGTTAAAAATAACTCCAGAAAATATATCAGTTAACATAAATACTTTCAGAGCGAGTGAGACAATTTCATGAAGTACTACAGGATGGCTACTACCTGCTTTAACTCCTTCTCATGCATCCCTTCTTTGGGTTTGTGGCAAATGTGTAGACAACCTCACAGTCTAAGTGTAAGATCATTTCCCTGGCTAGATATCTCATCATTTATCATCATCCCCCTTTTCTCCTATTTTCTGCATAGGGTTGGGGTGTCATATCAGCTGTTGCCATCGCTCTTGATTCAATGCCTTAGGTAGTCATGGCTGACTTTTTTTGGTCTTCACTTTGTTTGATGGTCTCATTTCCTCTTGCCTTCTTCCTGTCTCTCCCAGGGTTCTTCACCAGATTGCCTTGTGCTTTCCTGCACAGACCACAGTAATTTGTTCTCTTTGAACTTTTCTGCTATTGGAGTAACTTGGGAATCTGCTCTGATGTCCTCATTTCCTAGTCTGTCTCACAGTGTGCATCCTACCACCCATCTCAGGTACTTCATCTCCATCACCTCTAGCTTCTTCAGCTATCTGCCTTCACTGCCTAGATTTCTGTACCATACAGTAGTACTGGTCATACCATGGTTTTATACAAACTGCTTTTCATCATCATTGGAATTCTTCTGTCACATTCTACCTCCAATACTCTGTCAGTTGACTGCAGCCCCTCTGATTCTAGCTTTGCCATCATTCAGACTTCCCTTTTACTCAACCACTCCTTCCAGATATTTGTATCTGTCAACTCTTCTACAATTTTAATTCCGTTTCAGTTTTCACCTTCTAATTCATCTCATTTGCTGCCATCATAACTGTCATCTGTACTCAGTTTCATATTATGTGCATTCAGTTATGCATTCCATTCCCCAATCATTTACTGAAGTTCTTATTTACAGTCTGCCTGCAATGCCACATTGACTATATACAGCAGCTTTGTTGAGCTGACCCCCAGTAAACTGTTAATGTAGTCCTTCACCAATATGATAAGTAAGAGCTGAGTGCTGATGCTAACTCACTCCCACTGGGAACCCCTCTGTGAGACTGAATATTGCAAGCTGTGTCTGGGGCAGTACAGCTTCAGTGGAGTTTTTTTCATGCAGAAACTGCTGAAAGTATTCCTTCCATCTGCCTTTGATGTCCTGCAGACTTGTGAGTAGGTTGTTGCTTACATCCCTTATGAGGATATCTGATTATCTAGTTTATCTTTTTGTATTTGCCTTGCAAACTAATAGAGTGTCTGTCTTCTGTCTATGTCACTTTCCAAAAGCTGTTAGAGTGCTTATGATGCCTTGTTCTTAGCTATTGAAACTAATCTCTCAGTTTTTTTGTTAGCCATCTAGTATTCCTTCTTAACCTGGCTGCATTTTCTGTTTCCCACTTTTTCCTGCACTCCTTCTTTCATTTGATAATTTCCTGGAATTCTGCATTTCACCACCAACTTTCCTTAAGTATCTTATTTCCATATCTGACTCTGTCAAATTGAAATGTCAGCAATCAACATGCCAAAAAAAACATGAAAATGCAGAATAATGAGTCTTGAAGAGGGAGGCAAAGAAGACAAGAACAGGCAGCAATTAGTTTAAGTAGGAGCATGGGCTGTTACATGCGTCTTAGCATGGATAACCTTAATTTTAGGTTAGGTAATGCATGTGATTGCAGCTGTCAATTTGGGCCAGTTGTTCCTATCAGGGGGGTTAAACTTTATTTGAAGATATGCACAGTTTTGTGTGTTTCTTTTAAGTTAATAGACTATAGCAGTGTTTGTTTTTTTGATTGAGGGTTTTCATTAAAATAAATTCTTGCAGACTGTGACATCTTCTAATGGGGGTGACAAGAAACATCTGTATAAAAGATCAACCTGCTAAACATTACTGGGTGCATGTAATGCAAAAGCTGGAAATAAACATTCAAAAAATGGTTATACATAACAGGTGGGAGTAATACCTTCTTATCATAATGGCTACTCTCTCCATATTATTTTGGAATGTGAATGGCTTCACAGGTGTAAACAAATAGGAGTGAGTACTGAATTATATTAAGAAATGCAGAGTGCAGATAGTAATGCTACAGGAGACTCACTTGTAAAGAAGTGAGAATGTGAATTTGATAATGAAAGGATTTCAGGATGGATATTCGGCAGAGTATCATGGACAAAGGAAAAGAGGAGTATTTATACTACTTGCTAGATGAACTCCAGTATTAATAGAAGTGGGGAAAAATGATAATGGTAAATTTGTGGTAGTAAGGTAGCTACTGCCAAAGAAGGAGGATTACACTGGCATATATTAATATTCCACCTAAAACAGCTATAGAGCTTAGATTTTGGGAGGAACAATCAGCCTTCATGAGGGAATATTACATGTAGGTGGTGATTGGAATTTGATCTGCAACAGTGAGAATGTACCTGAGTGACCTGGAATGGAATATATAACAATTTTATTTTATTTTTTATTTTACATTTGTAGATTTCTGAAGAAATTTATGAAAATGTTTGGTATGGAAAATGTGAATTAAGTAGTAAGAACTCTGAAATAATTTTCATATTATTTCCCAAGGTACAATAACTGGGCTGGACTAGGCAGAAATTATATTTCTCATGAACATGTGCACTTAATTGAAAGTTTCAACACACGTCCAATAATTATTTCAGATCATGCACCAATAACAACTAAGATAAAAATGCAGGATAATGAAGTAAAAATGAGAATCTGACACTTCCCACCTGCCTATTAAAAAGAGAGGAATTTATGGAATAGGTAGAGGAAATTAAATGAAAGTTATTAGGAAAGATGGAACTTTCTTCAGAAGTTATAGCTAGTGAGTGGGATAAAACAAAATTAAAGTGGAGTTGAAAAATAAGGTAGAAATAAAAGAAAAATAGATTGTTAAGAAATAGGAATTATTTAGAGGGGCTGACAAAGGTTAAAGTATTGCAGAGTAAGGGGAATGTCTCAGAACAAGCACAAGTGCAACTGCAGAGTGCTGAAGAGAAAATAAGGAAGTATTTGGATAATAAACATGGGTTTAGAAAGATTGCTGTTAAGTTTTTTGATATTAACTCCAGAGCACAAAAACTTTTTTTAGCACAATGACTTAGGCAACAGAAAGAAGAAAGGGTTGTTACAAACTTAGGGAGCTTATAACAAAAAATAACCAGACATTCTGTAGAGATATTAGAGATATTTTGGAAATTTTACAAAAATGTGTATAAAGCAGAGAAATGTGGAAATCAAGAAATAAAAAAATATTTATGGAAGATTTAAGTATACCAAGGTTAGAGGTAGATGAAGATAAACAATTAGCAGTTAAAATAAGAGTTGGTGAAATTAAAAACAGTGACGTACAATCAATCTGCAGAAAAGTCTCCAGGAATAGATGGTATTCCTGTTTAAGTTTGGAAACTAGGAGGGAAGAAAGTGGTAAAGATCTAGAAGGTTTTGTTTAACAATATTTTAAAAGGAGAGTAAGCACCAACATCCTGGAAGAAAGTTGTTGTAGGTGTAATACCTAAAGAGGGTAAAGATCCATCAGATCCAGCTTCATACAGGCCCATTTCAATTTTAAACCATGATTATAAAGTGTTTATGTCTAAAATAGTTAAAAGAATGGAAAAGGTGCTGTCAAAATTGATAGATATGGGTCAATGCTATTTTGTGGTGTGGAGGCAAACATTTGACAGCATTAATAGAACAATGATGGCCCAGCTGGAAGCAGAGTGTAAGAAAATACTGTTGGTGGTGGTGGGTCTTGATGTAGATAAAACATTCAATAGAGTAAGCTGGGATTTTATGAGCAGGACAATGGAAGCATTTGCCTTCCCTGGTACAGCAGTAAGATTAATTAGGAAGATGATGAGAGATCAGAGGCAATATGAATGTGAGAGAGTTCTCCTCTGACTAGTTGTGTCTAAACAGAGGAAAAAGTCAGGGGTGTCCTATTTCCCCTTTATTTGCCCCTTGGCAAAGAAAATAACTGACTCAGAAATTCAAGTATATAATTGGCATGGTAATCAAGAAAATATGGCTTTATTTGTAGATATTAATATTTTGTACCTGATAAAACCAGAAAATGACATCTCAGTATTTTGGAACATCTTGGGACAGTTTCAAGTCTTTTCAGGATGTAAAATTAATGAAGCTAAACCAAAGGCTATAGCTGTAAAATATGTACCCACACATGAATTGGTCCAACAATACCTGCATTTATGGGGGCACAATAAAATGAAGTATTTAGGTGTTTGAATTGAAAAGGATTCTGTTATGGTAGCTAAAGATATGTGGGAAGAGGTACAAGAAAATATAATACAAATACTGAGGAACTGGAAGCTCTTGTTTATGGATATGGATAAGGATAACAATATGCAAGCAGTGAAAATGTTTTAATCCCATTAGTTTTATATACAGATCAGGCATAATTTTTATCAACCAGAGAAGTTGTGGACAGTAATTAATAAGGAATTTATCTGGGAGGGGGAAATGGCAAAGGTCAAATGTTGGAAGTGTGATGGGAAATAAAGAGGTAAGTGGGAACATATGTTTTGGAGTGTAATGAGTTGTCAGACTTCAAAAGTTCCCTACAGAGTACTCTGTCAGAAATATTGAGTAAGCAAATGGGTGCAACTAAGGATTTTTTTGAGCTGGGATACAAGATCTGAATTGCTTAGACTTAGTAAGGCCGTCCTAAGTCTAATTCTGGTCGTTGTCATAAACACAGTTACTAGGAAATGAAAATCAAAGTCTAAACCCAGTATGTTTGAAGTGCTGAATACAAGAACTGGAGGTGGGTTCTTTAGAAAAGGGTAAGAGCAGATTACATAGAAAAATTTGAAACTGTGGGAACAACACATGCAGAATAATGTTTTAGTGGAGGAGTGAGATTTAAGGGAAGAACTGAATAATTTATATAATGTTGGATTGATGGTAGTTATACAAAAAAAAAGAAACATGATGTGCAATGTTTGTAACTAAGAATGTGTATGTCTCAAGTGATAATTCAATAAAGGTGTTAAAAAATGAATGAATCTCGAACGTCACTCTTCACCTTTAAACTTCTTTTTTGAAGTGGGACAAACTCTCCATACCACCTGAACTCACGTATACTAACTTTGAGATCACCATACCACAGAGAAAAAGAAATATTCTGAGAATTGGCCATCCTGGACTTGGTACATTTAAGTCAATTTTTTCAGCCATTCCATCTCGGTGTTTCTGGACTCACTTTAACAAGTCCCAACATTTCAAATGGTTATCATTCTATAGCCATGACATATGCTGTTTTGAGATGCTGCCATTCTCTTCAACTTCATCTATTTCCTCTTTTTTTTTTCCTGAGGTGGTAAAACCCTAGCTATTTCCTTAAACTTTTCTACTTCCCAAAGTCAACTTGCAAGTCTTCAGTCTTGTCTCTGCTGACCTTAGAGCCTTCTCTGACCACTGCTTGCAGCTGATTGTGGCAATCAGTGGTTTATGCCATGTGCCAGCTGTTTCATGGATGACTTCGCAATCACTGCTTCAACACCAGTACCCTTTCTTACTAGGAAGAAGTCTACCTGAGTTGCATATTGGTCAGTCTAGTATGTGATCTTTTGACTGTCTCTCTCGTTGAACCGTATGTTGGCCACCATCAAGCCATTTGTCAGACAGAAGCCTAGAATGACCTCTCCTTTATTCCTGTTGCCCTACCCATGTGGACCCTTCAGGTCCCCCATTATTGACACCAACTAATGGTGTCCTTCAACCAGTGCCTGAATGCACTCTTTTCTTTGATATCAAACTCCCACTGCAGAATATACTGTAGGCTGAGATTATGAATACTGCTCTCTCCTTACACTGGAGTCTGATTGCCACGAGTCTGTCACAAATTCTGATGACATTCCTTACTCTTCTTATGAAGCCTCCCCTTACCATAATTCCCATACAATTTCTAGTTGGTCATTTTCTTAGGTAGTAGACTCTGGATACCAAGTGGCCTTGCTGCACTGCCCTTCCATCTTGCATCCTGTAAGAAACATATACTGAGTGTGACTATCCTTAGTTTATGTTTGATAGTTTAATTGATTTTACATTGAGCTTTCACTCAGCAGAGCTATCTAAGCTGGGCAAGTGGAAACAGGCCAGACAATAGCTTATTTACCCAGTGCTGCTGAGCTTTATGGTGATAAACCCTGGCCAACAGAAGAACACAGACCCCCTCCAACAGTTAGCATGGAACCTTGGTGTAGGTTGGACTTGTCCTGGGCCCTCAACCCATTATCACCTGCAAATGCCCATTTTTGGCAACATTAGTCAACATGAGCAAATTACCTACAGCCAGTTTTTACACCATAGAGGGCTAACCCTGACATGGCACCCAGTCTGTGATCAATGTTCTGCTATCAAGAGGATATCGTGCACCACAGTTGATGCTCAAAGTAGTTGGTCTATACAACTCTTTTCCTGATATGTACCATCTAGAATCTGTGCTGCTACTGCCCACAACACCCGTTCTTGGTTGAGTTTGAGGTGGAATCATCCATCATATTTTGGGAAGTGGGATGAACCCCAATGAAACATGGGGAGAACATGCAAACTCCACACAGGCATTGGCTGTAGGTTGAGATTGACTCTAGTACCATACGCATGGGAGGCAAAGACCTTAACCATTATGCCAAATGTGTCTAGACTTCTCATCAGTCTACCCAATATAATAGCAGTTCAGAAAACATTCAGGATTTTTAGGCCTTCTTTATAGAACAGATGGTCAAGAACTGAATGGACAATACAACTTCAATGCATTTCATCAACAAATGGGGAGGCAAAAATTTTGCTAACCTCGTGCAGAGCCTGTGTTTTTGTTGTTGGACAGCCCATAGAGGCATGTTATTTTTGTCCCACTGTACACCATGTACCTTCAACCATCAGGCAGTTGCTTACAGTGAAAATCCAGTGACATTGTTCGAGTGGAGTTTTCATCAAGGTATTATTACAGAGGCAATATTTATCTCTGATGGTGGCCAAAACCTGATCTCTTCACCACAGCATATAGTACAAAGCTGTCATCATGTTTGTCATCTGGTCAGATGCTTTATCAATTTAATATAAAAATGCTTTCTTCATGTTCTAACAATTGTTTTACAGTTTTACCAAGAGAACCATTCACACAAAATTGACATTCTTGTATTTGTGGAGGTATATGTGTTTGTGTATTTTATCTTCCATTGAAGGTAGTAACTGAGGTGCCAGTGGAATAAATATTTTACCACTGTGTGGCATCATGAATTATTTACTTATTTATTTCTGCAGTTATTGCAATATAGGTTCATAGGTTGGTACTAGGCTATCAGCCCTAGGGCCTATACAAGCCTAGCCATAACAATTCCCTGGCTATTTCTTCCCACACTATTTACTTCCCAGGACCCCTGTCTAGCAGGACAACTGACGTGATCCCCGGGGTGAATCTCCTTTCTCCCATCCAATTGTCAAGGTTCCTTTTGAAGAGGACCAAAGAGGCACTCTGCTTGACATATATGGGCAATCTATCCCAGAGTCTGGGGAGTCTCTGGGTCAGGAACCTATCCCTCCAGCATGTTTTGTTTATTGTGATGACAAGGTTTAGATCCCTGGAGCGTGTGGCTCTGAGGGATTGGGATTTCTTTAAGTGTAGCATGTCCAACAGCTCTGGTTTTGACATGGCCTTGTATGTTAAGCAGAGATTGCCTCTGAGTAGACGATATGCAACAGAGTATAGCTGGAGTTTTTTAAGGTGGTCAGCATAGGGCATCTGCTTTAGGCCTGTGATTCTTTTAGTGAGGTATTTCTGCGGCCTTTCCAGTTGTTGAAGATGTCTTGATAGGTACATATCAAATGGGGCATTGTATTCTATAATGGGTCTAATGAGGGATGAGTATACTGGGACAATGACCTCCTTTTTTTCTGGATGAAAAGCCCTTAGTGATGAGGTGTGCCACATAGAAGGATTTCCTGACTGTTGTGGCAATGTGGTTATCGAAGGTGAGACCACTGTCCACCTGTGTCCCTAAGTCTCTTATCACACTTTCGGTGTTTAGTGTACTGCCACCTATATGGTAATTCATGGATACATGTTTTTTCCCAGTGGGGATTACTATACATTTCTTAGCATTGAGCTTGAGCCCATGGCTCTGGCACCAAGCATCTGTTTCTGTAAGGCCCTTTTGTAGAGTATCCACATCATTTGGGGATTCAATAATGGCTCCCAGTTTGCAGTCATCTGCAAACTTTGTTATCCAGAGTCCCTTAGTTTTGGCCTGTACTTCAGAGAAGTAGATGCCAAACAAGAGCGGTCCCAGGACTGAACCCTGAGGTACTCCACTTGTGGGTTCTATCAGTAAGCCAGTTAGCAACCCATTGGATGACATAGGGATTAATGCCCAACTTAGTAAGTTTATCTATGATTCCAGAGTGGATAATGGTGTCAAAGGCCTTAGCAAGGTCTAAATAGGCTGTGTGGACCACCTTACCCTTGTCCATGGCTCTGGAGACTGATTTGAAGAAGTCAATCATGTTCAGGAAACAAGATCGTCCCTTTACAAAACCAAACTGGGTGGGGTCCAGTGTTTGAAGGTTGCCAATGTCTTTGTTTATAAATTCCATGATAATATGCTCCATGGCCATGCAGATAAGGATTGTCAGACTGATGGGATGGTAGTTTCCAGGATCCAAGGTGGATCCCCCCTTGTGGAGTGGAGAGATATGCAGAGATTGTTAGTTCCCCATATGACTCTTTCTGGGGGAAGGCCCTAACAACTGTAAGACATGACTCTATCTCTAAACTCCAGTGATCCCTGATAAAGGTCACCAAGCTGAAGAACTATGTTCAGGACTACACTGGCAGAACCTGTGGAATCTGCTTCCTTTAGTGACTTTGTGGGTGGGTAGTACTGTACAATGCTTGGGTTCCCTCTTATCCCATAATGGGTTTGCTTCTTCTTGGAAAATTAAGCAGATGTAGCTGAAGAAGAGGAGAAAGCCAAGGGCATCATAAAACCCTCAGTGACTGGCTCTTTTTGGAGGTCTTCAATCATGTTCTAGGAAGTCTGACCTAAGAAGACAATACACCTGAAGGAGGCATACAGAATGGTGCATCCTTGGTCTTCTATAAAGGGGGTGGGGGAGGAGTGGTGCTAAGTCATATCATCCTTTACAGGCACATCCCTCAGACTGTTGCCATGGCCACATCAGCACAACCGAGACAATGGGCTGTATGACATTGTTTGCTGTACAAATTTTTGACTCCTGTTTGTGTGACCAGACTAAAACCAAACAACACAAACTATAAAAGGACAATGAAATGGAATAAATTACATGAAACAGAGAGAAATACATGACTCCACAATGATCAACAGGTGTCAAACCTTGCAAAAAAAGAACAGATATGGAGTGACATTACAGCACACATGAATAAATGTGAATAAAACTCAGTAAGGAGTACTTTAGAAGACAAATTAATTCTGTAAACAGCATTGACATCTAGGAACAAGATCCAAGCTATAAATCAATTTGCTCTTCCTGTCCTAACTTACAGTTTTGGAGTGATTGACTGGCCCTAAAAACTGTTGGATAGACTGGATATTAAAACAAGAAGGATGCTTCGTGTTTACCAAATGATTTATAAAAACCTCCTTGAAATTGATTACATGTATAATTGTGAGACTCCAAACATATTTACTAACCTCACAAGATCCAAATGTAGTGAAAGTTTTGAAACATGAGTTGAATAAATCTACGATGACGTCTCCGCTTAATTTAGCAGAAGCATATCGATGTCAAGCAGGAATGGAAATCAAACCAGAAGTGGATAAAAACAGGCAGCAACTGAATGTGCCAAAAAACAAAAGAAAGAATATAAGGTGAAGGACCAGATGAGAAGGCAAGAAATGTGGAAAAAACATAAATATAGTTGCAAGTATAGAAAACTTCTGGTAGAGCCTGATGTTGATCAAAAACGAACGCAGGAGTGGTTAAGGAGAGGTGAATTCAAACCAAGAAATGAAAGGTTAATATTGGCAGCCCAAGATAGTGGGCTATGTACATGCTGGTTTACAAAGTCCATTGAACATGTGAGAGAAACAGACATATGTAGGCTTTGTAAAACCGAATTGGAAACAGTCACACGCCTTGTTGCTGGCTGCAACGCAATAATGGAAGAGGGCCTGTTTACTGAAAGGCATAATAATGTGGCAAGACTGTTATACTGGAGATTGTGCAAACATTATAGTATTGAAGTGGCTGGAAACATGAGCCACAAAGAATCATAGAAAATGATGGTTTATATCACATGGGATCACCCAATACCAATAGTTCAAAAAATAGATGCTAGAAAACTGGATATAGTGGTCCAAGAAAAGAAGACAAACGTAGCATTGATCATTGAAATTGCCACATCCAGTGACTACAGTGTCTTGTGTGCAGAGAGATACAGTCATAAAATACCTGGATCTGCAGGCAGAAATGAGAGCCATGTGGAAGAAAGATACCCAGACAGTTCCAATAGTAGTAGGAGCAACGGGTCTTATAAAAAAGAATTTGCAATCGTATTTAGATATCTTACCAATTCATGTAACACCATATGAATTGCAGAAGTAGTCATTACTGGGCACATTGCAGGTGCTGCGAAGAGCACTTTTGGCTGATATCAAAGAGTGAAACAATACTAATTTCATGAACTTTAATCGTACTTTGACTTAGGAATGGGGTCCATTCCCATCATGGTATTAGAAACCCAAAAGACTTGGAGAAATTAAAAATGAAAGAATTACTTACCTGACAAAGAAAGCTAACCTGTAATAAGTGGGCACTCTAGGATACAGTATGTGCACCATCATCACGTAGTCAAAAAATATGCACCATTTATTTAAAATTCAAACATTAGAAGCAGCACCGTGTTACAATTACAATTTATGCTCCATAGTTATAGTGATATTTTGCCATCTCTTATGACTGATTCTGGATGACAACCATTAGGATTAGTTTAGTCTGACAATATCCTGAAGGTGTACCACAGTGTGGTATCTTCTAATGGTATTCATTCACATAGCCCTGTCTGGGCTGAATTAGGCCCATGTGAACTCTTTTAGATACAGCCTTTTAGCTCAGCCGTTAATGCAGCCACCTATGCCATGACTCATGATGTTTTCTGTAGTGAGCATGGACAACAGCACATGATCATGAATGCTCCAAAATGATGGTGGATATTTTGGGGCAAAAATTCCCTCTTGGACAGGCAAGTGTAATGCTTCAAATAATTTTCACATAGGTAATTTTCCCACAAAACAAACTATGAGCTACAGATATTCTAGTAAATGGGCTTCAGTATATCAACAGAAGCATCTACTTCTTCTACTTCCATGGTTCCTAGACCACAAAATACGGTCAGGTGATGAGCCTGCAGCTGTTGTCCCTGGATTTGACTCTGGACAAAGCTGCACCTTTTCACCTAAACTGTAGGGAGATGAGCCTTCACTGATTTTATAAAAGCAACTTCAAAGTCACAGATAATATATTCCACCATTATTGTGATGTCTACTGCTTCTGAAAGTTTCAGTATGTTTCTGAATGTTAAATTATAGGTGCATTCAGATGTGTATAGCAGCAGTGGCAATATTAGTGACATAAATATGTGTTTAGCATCCTGTATGTCTTGCATGTTTGAGCTTCGGTTAGTGTCAGTACAACAGTGTCCTAGTCACTGTCCTCTGATTGTTTCACATTGGGAGCACCACTTGAACAAATCCTTTAATGGCTATAATTGGATTTAGCACCAGTGGTTACTCTTTTTGTTGGCATCTGGCTATATCTTGGCTGAGGCTGTGATTCTATAATAAGTACTATGCTAGTCTTCATCCAGGTCCACTGTGCACTTTTGCATAACTTTGCATGGCAGTTTGAATGACGTTTTGCCCTCATTTTTTAAGAACCATAGTTGTTTCCAGTTCAAGTGTAGTGCTTGGCATCAGGTATTTGGTGATGGATGACTATTTTGATGAGCTTACGTCCACTTGCCAGCTGTACTGTAACTAGCCCATCACAACATCTGTCAATAAGTGGCTGTACGTCCAGTTCACCGTTCCTGCCTTTGACTTTTCCCTGTAGTACATATACCTTCAAATGTGAACCTATCTTCTTCCTGATGGGACATAAGGGTGGGATAAATATTTTCATCAGTTACTGGCGCTTCCAGTACTGGCATGTACTTGCTTTTTTCTGCATGCCTCATGTCATTTTTGACAAACTTGTAAATTAGCTGCTTAGACCTACTTGTTTTAGTCATGTGCAAGGGTACATCTGTCTGACATTAGTATTTGTGACAATTGCTTGTATTTCAAAGGCAGCTGCTCGCAAGTCATGTGTGAATGTGTTATGCAGATGCATCACTTTTTTTGGTAGCACACAATCCCACTTGTTTAATCAACTACAGCAAAATGCAACCAGTTTGGCTCACAATTTTCTGGGTTGCACATTACTGTAACTGATTAGCAGTACAACTGATGAGCTGCATTCTCTGCGACTCTACTACTTGTGGGATGAGCATCAGTCTTGAAGCCCACTGCAGAAGCCAGAATCAGGAAAATGTGCCAGTTTTCCAAGAACCTTGTCTACAAAGACTGAGCTGCAGCTGGGAAAGATTAGATGGAGACCCAAAGTTGCAGAGGAAAGCGTACTCTTGTGAACCATGTTTAAAGCTTCAAACTCCTTATGCACTGGCAGGATTGAAAGGTGCTATGGTCTTTAGGAGCTATGTTGAAACAAAGACAGTCATGTAGGAATCTACTCTGGGATACTTTAAAATGTTATTCCACTCACCTTGGTGTTAGAGGTGGTATCCACCTCTGGGGCAGTAACAGGAGGTAAAGCCAGGTGATTCAAGGCCACGTAGATGGAATATTTCATGGCAGGTTCTATCCGAGGTAATGTCTAGGTTTCCTCATCCTTTGAAGATGCTGTTTTAGCCATTCATGAGTAGAAGGTAAAGGAGCAACAAAAACCTTTATAGAGGACCTAATAAGTCTTAGTGCCTCTGCAGAGGAGTGGTTATAAATTAGGGGAGGTCACATTATTCTTGTTTGTTGAGGCAAAATGGGAATAGATGACATTCTGTAACCCAGCTAGGTGTGTGGCCTACGCTTATCAGATGAGGAGTAGAGAACAATTTTATGCTTAATGTTGGATGATGGTGCCACAGCAGCTGAAGCAGTACACACTGGAGGCAGCACCTGTTCATGGAAGGCCTGCATAGATATAAAAACCATGGCTCTATCACTGAAGATCCTCTTTAAATTGCTGGTGAAACAATATTGTATTTTTATGCCTTTTGGCTGTTTTGATTTGGAGTAATGCCAAGAGGCTCTCTCTTAATGTCTATGGAATGCACTGGATTTTTAGCACCCAAGACTTCATTTAAAGGTTTGACTGAGGCCTAGTCCCCCTAGAAGTAACAGCATCATTAACCTCCCATGGGTGGGAATCATCCTCAGTTAGTTGGAGCTGTACCCTGTTCTTGTCCTTAATTCTCATGCAGGAGTAAAAGCACTGAAGAGACAGATACTAGTTCCTATCCTGTGAGTGTATTCTTGGTTGTCAGTTCTGCCTTTCCCCTGTATGATTAGCTTATGCATTGCTCTGCTCTTCCTATTCATGGTGAGTGGATTCTTGCACTATCCATTTCTGGACTGGGGATGCCTGCAGTCGAGGCTAAACTGCATACCCTTTATGAAGGAGGAGTCCAGGTTTTGCAGCCAAGGCATGAGAGAGTGGTTGCTTGTTTGACCCTTGGTGGGCACTAGCCACTGGTGCTGAGCTTCACCTTTAGCAATTTTTCATGGATTCCAATGTTAGGCCTGGTGCAGGCCTTCCTGCTTCATGCACAGCCTTTGAACATTGGTCTGCATGTCCCATTTGAGTCTGCAATCCAGAGAATCTAGAGGTCTCAGCGATCTCTCCCAAACTGCTTCCTTGGAGAAAGTGCAACAAAAGGAGTCCTTTGCACTTGAGACCAAGAAATCATTTGAGCCTTGAACCTCATTCTGTTCCTGATAGGATAAGTCTTTTCAGAAGACCTAGATACTCTCCAGGGATGCCCTGGAGTTTGTGCTGCAAAGTTCCTGGTACTTATTGCCTGAGAACCAGTACTTGTGGAAGTTACGTTGTTGGTATCATCATCATCATTATTATTATTACTTGATTACTGGGAATGTCCAACTGGGTAGGTGCCCATTTGCAACAAAGCCATAGAGAGAAAAGCTTCAAAGAATTACAAAAACATTTTAAGAACAATAATTTTACAATCTTCCAGAATAAAGAAAAAAATCTATAGTTTAAATAATTATACCAAACTAGAGATAGTGTGAGGTTTACCTTTAAAACCGCGTATTGCAGAAGGGCGAACAGAACATGTCCGAAAGGCAGTCTGTAAGATTTGCAAACGCCAAAGCGAAAAAGGTTTGAATGTGCAATGAGTGAATGCACAGTGAGATTCACTCAGTGCACATTCGACATTCAGGGGCGGATTTCACTATAGTGGGGATCGGGGAATGGTTCTTTTCCCCACTGTAGTGCAATCTCGGAGTTAGAATAATAAAGTAGGGGGTGTGTGGGGGGTACAGAGGGGCTTGCCCCCCTGCCTTACACTTTGTTTTTTTTCTTCGACCTTCATGTTCGAAAAACAGCGAATCTGCTGTTGATTTGCTGTTTTTCGAACATAAAGGTTTGTCGACATTGTCAGTTTTGTGGTTTTGAGTCGCTCATATGAGCACTCGAACCACTGCAGTTCGCAGTTTTAAAGGTAAACCTAGTATGAAAACATTGTTAAAGTATTGATACGACTTATATGACAATTATTTAATATTTGGAAAAATGTTAGCCACTGTAGAGAAATTAAAGGTAAGTTAGTATAATACAAACAGAAATTGCAATATGAAGTGAGAAAAAACAGGGTTATGGTATATTTAGAAAGAGAGTCGGGGAGAAAAACAGACTGAAGTAAGGAAATGTAAGATGTTCTTCATCTCACATTGCTGCAGTCCTTACACTTGGGTAGTCCGCTGTCCTCGGTCGGCCCGAATATCAAAGTATTAGGCTGACGTCGGTCAAGGCGCTTAAGACTGACATCAGGACGTCAGGGTACAAATGCGCATGACCGACGTCATATCCTCAGTCTTTTTTGCCGCATGGTCCGATGCAGAAGCAGCGTTGCAAGTGCCGCTCTGAAATTTTAATTCTGAGTTTCAGACCGAGTCAAAGTTGGCTAAGTAAATATTTTAGTTTTCTCTTGCCTCAGTGGTTTACCGGATGTCTGAAAAAGTGAATAACTGTATTTCTTGTGGGAAACAGATACCTCATAGAGATTATCATACTTTGTGTATTCCTTGTTTGGGGCCTGAGCACGACGTTGTTGGGTGTCGCTTTTGTGCTAGGTTCAATAAACGCACTATTGCGAAGGTTAGATTGTGCCAGGTTGGTCTTCGGAAGCGGTGCAATTATAATATGCCGTTGGATGCTCCGGCGCCCGCTTCAAAGACAAAGCAGCTAAACCCAGGTTAGAAGAGTCGTGCACGGACGCCCGGTTCTTTAGAGGTGTCAGTGGAACCGGTGGTTCACCGGAGGTTTCTCTGGAGTCCCAGGGGGAGACTTTGTTATTGCAGGATGTGGCCTCTCAGGAGGCAGGTCAGGCTGAAGGGGCTTCTCAGGTTACTGTACTCCCCTCCCTTCCTAGGGTGGTTAGGCCCTCTCCTTCTGTTTCTAAGGCTTCTCCCAGAGGCAGGCCAGGTTTAGCTTCTGTTGGTGTCACTCCTAGTTCATCAGGATCTGTGCCCAAGAAGCACATGCTTAAAATGGCAGAAGATTTAATTACTTTGATTAGAGGTTCTTTGCCCTCCTGATAAGAGGCCTAGGGTGGAACCAGAGTTGGGGAGTTTTGAGCAGGCTTCGATGTTTCAGAGTCTTCGGCTGAAGACTTGCAGGAGTATTCTCCTTATTCTGATTCTGATGTGGATGATTCTACTCCTTCTGCTTCTCCTCCAGAGGATTTTTCTTTTCAGAGACTCTTCATTCCATGAGGGAACATTTTAAGTGGGAAGGTCAGGACTTCTCTGATTCCAGGAAAAGGCTTAGGGAATTTTTGCTTTTACCCCAGCATAGGCCTTTGGCTATACCTCCTGTTCTGGATGTTGTGGAAGATGTGTTTGCAGAGGCTTCACTTAATCCTGATTCTTTGCCTCCTGCTCCTGTTAAACCGGATAGGTATTACAGGGTGCCTGAAGCTCATAAATATCTTTATAAGAGTCCTAGGGTGGACCCAGAAACTGTTAGTCAGGGACCTAAGGGTGTCAAGGCCTCTGTTGTAAAAATCCGGTTCCTCCAGATAAAGAGGCCAGGGCTTTGGATAGATGGGGAAAGAAAGTCTATACTTCTTCCACCTTAGCTATGAGGGCTTTGAATTGCCAGTTTCACATGTTGAAATATCAAAACTATCTACTTTCTCAATTGAAGTCTAAGGTAGATGCTCTGGCGGAAGGTATTGAGTGTAAAGAATTACAAGATTTGGTACATGTTTCTGAACAGGTGTGTAAGCATTCTTTACAATGTGGTTTTGATGCTGTACAGGCCTTGGCTGCCACTGGGTCAGTTCTTCGCAGGCACGCCTGGCTGAGGGATCAGAATTTATCTGACCATGTTAAGACAAGGATTTTAGATGCTCCTTTACAGTCTGATGTGTTGTTTGGTTCACCTGTGGAGGCAATCTTAAAGAAAATGGAAGAAAAGGCTAAGTCTATGCAAACTGTTAAAGATTTTTTGCAAGTCCAGCCTCCGAAGTTTAGTAGGAATTGGCCTGCTAAGGGGTGGACGTACCCTTCTTATGATTCACAGTCTAGGGGTAGATCTAGATGTGGTAGGGGCAGAGCTCAGGGCTCTTTCAGGCCTAGAACAGGGAGTTCACCTGCACAGTCTTCAGGTGAGGGCAGGGGCCAGTCCTTTCGTAAACAGGCCCAATGACCTACCTTTTCAGCTGCCAGAGCCTTCTCGACTGGCAGCACCTTTGGGAGGAAGGTTGGCACTCTTCAAGGAAAATTGGAGTTTAATTACCCAAGACAGATGGGTATTGGATATCATTCACCAAGGTTACAAGTTTTATTTCCATACCTTGCCTCCTTTCAAAGGCATGCCAGACGTTCCTCCTCAGCAAAGAATAGAGGCTCACAAACAAATTTCTATGCTGCTTCAAATAGGGGCCATACAGCCGGTCCCTCTGCCAGAAGTGGGTCTAGGATTTTATTCTCGCCTGTTCCTAGTACCAAAGAAGGGGAACACGTGGAGACCAATTTTGGATTTATCTATCCTCAACACTTATCTGGACATTCCCAAGTTCAAAATGTTGACGTTACAACAGCTTTTACCTCTGCTGGGCAAAGATCACTGGATGGTAACTCTGGATCTCAAGGAGGCTTATCTTCATGTTCCTATCAGGCTAAGTTGCAGGAAGTATCTGCGTTTTCGGGCTGGGACTTCTCATTATCAGTTCTCTGCATTGCCCTTTGGCTTATCTACTGCGCCCAGAGTGTTCACGAAAGTTCTGGCTCCAGTGATAGCTTTCTTCAGGCTGAAAGGAATACAGATCTACCCTTATTTGGACGATTGCCTGATTCTGGCTCAAGGAAGGGACGAACTTCTTCATCATTTGCAATATGTGATAGCAGTGCTAAGATGCCTGGGGTATTCTGTGAACGAAATAAAGTCCAGTCTAGTACCCTCTCAGGACATGTGCTTTCTGGGTGTGAGACTGAATACAGCATCCCAGATGGCCTTTTTGACCCCGGACAAACAAAAGAATCTTTCCCTTTACTTCCATCAATTGTCTCATCAGTCCAGGCTGTCTGCAAGGACAGTCCTTCAAGCCTTGGGGTTCATGGCATCTTGTATTCTGGTGCTTCCCAATGCCAAACTGCATATGAGGAAGCTACAATGTATCTCAAAAATGTATGGACACAGCACTGCCAGGATATGGACACTGTCATTCATATAAATACCTTGCATTCAAAAGGAATTTTTGTGGTGGGCTCAGGAATGTCACCTAAACAAGGGACTCTCTGTGACCCGGCCAGAGGCGAGTCAGATTCTAACGACAGATGCCTCAGACAAAGCTTGGGGAGCTCATCTAAATGGAAAGTGGATACAAGACACGTGGCCTGCCAGACTACAACATCTACATATCAACTTGAAAGAGATGTTAGCAGTCCAATTTGCATTAATAGCTTTCAAGGATTTACTTCTTCCAGGGCAGGTGTTGATTCTAACAGACAACACAACTGTCATGTGGTACATCAACAAGCAAGGGGGAACACATTCTTATCCTCTATGCAGGCAAGCAATGATTTTGTGGGAGACTGCTCTCAGTTTACAGCTAAATCTTCAGGCAAGGTTTCTGCCGGGAGCACAGAACTCCTTAGCAGATGTGTTGAGCAGACGAATTATGGATCCCCACGAGTGGAAATTGGATCCTCATGTATTTCAGAAATTGACAGTGTCATGGGGAACTCCAGACATAGATTGGTTCGCTTCTCCACTAAACTACCAGCTGCCAAAGTTTTGCACAAAAAAGTTTCATCCCACAGCCTGGAAAGTGGGCGCTCTTTCTTTCAATTGGAGCAATCTTCATGTGTATGCCTTTCCACCTCTGCCTCTCCTACCAAAGGTACTCCTAAAGGTCAGACAGGACAAGCCAAAGATGATTTTAATAGCTCCAGATTGGCCTCGACAGCACTGGTACCCATTACTGAGAAGTCTGGTACGGGAGCCTCCATGGCCTTTGCCTTCAATTCCACACCTGCTGTCTCAGGAGAACAGTCATTTACTCAATGTCAAACTTCACTCTCTTCACCTAACAGCCTGGCATATTCTGTTTTGAACCCTGGAGGGTCTCAACTTTCACAGCAAGTTTTGAATGTTATTTTGGAGGCCAGAAGGCCTAGTACAAGGAAAGTGTACGCAGATAAATGGAAGAGATTTTTATTTTGGAGTACAGCAAAGGAATTTGATGTTTCTGAGCCTAATTTAAGTGTGGCTCTTCAATATCTTACTGAGTTGCTGGACAAAGGTTTGTCCTTCTCTTCTATTAAGGTTCATGCTGCAGCAATTTCTGCTCACTATGACTGTGACCCACCATTGTTTTCTCATCCTTTGTTCAAGCAGTTCCTTAGAGGGGCAAAGAATATAAGACCCCGTAGAGCTCCTACTCCTGCTTGGGATCTCAATTTTGTGTTGGAGAAACTCACTCTACAACCTTTGAGCCTGCAGCTACTGCCGAGTTGAAATATTTATCATGGAAGACTGCTTTTTTGTTGGCCATTACCTCTGCGAGAAGGGTTTCTGAATTACAGGCCCTTATGGCGGTTGAGCCTTTCTTAATTTTCCATAAGGATAGGGTATCTTTGCGTACTAATCCTTCCTTTATGCCTAAAGTGGTTTCTAGTGTGGCTTTAAACCAAACTATTCATTTGCCTACTTTTTATGCAAATCCCCAAAATAAAGGGGAAAAGATTTTGCACACTTTAGATGTACACAGGCAGTTGTGATATTATTTGAGCAGAACTAAAGGGTTCAGGCAGTCTCAGCAGTTATTTGTTTCATTTGCTTTGAGTTCTCAGGGCAAGCCTGTGTCAAAACAAACTATTTCTAAGTGGATTGGGTTTTGCATTGCTTTCTGTTATTCCCATCATGGTAAGGAGATTCCAGCTGGGATTAGGCCTCATTCCACTAGGGCTACTGCCACTTCTACAGCTTTTTAAGGGGTGGCAACTAAAGATATTTTGGAGGCAGCTACTTGGAGTTCAGTGCATACTTTCTCTAAGCATTATCACCTTCCACTTTACTCTAAATCTAGGGCTGGTTTTGCCACTGCAATTTTACAGGGCATTTTGGCAGCTCCTGCTGCTTTATAGTTTTGCCATCCTCCCTTACCTCTGCTTTGGGATTCTACCCAAGTGTAAGGACTGCAGCAATGTGAGATGAAGAACATAGTACAGTTTTGTACCTACCATAAATGTAGATGTTGAAGATCCACATTGCTGTCCCTCCTTCCCTCTGTAGTTAGAGGCGGTTGTGTGGGTTGGGTTGTAAATATTGTGTATATTGTATATATTGTACATATAATTAGTGCAAGGGTGGTTGGTTGGTTTTGCTGTCTTTTGGTTTTGACCTTTCTTTTAGGGTCTTCTGACATCTGGGGCAAGAAAAGACTGAGGATATGACGTCGGTCATGCATTTGTACCCTGACGTCCTGATGTCAGTCTCCTTGACCGATGTCAGACAGCGGACTACCCAAGTGTAAGGACTGCAGCAATGTGGATCTTCGAACATCTACATTTATGGTAGGTACAAAACTGTACTTTATGAAGAGGTACTTGTTCATATTTAGGAGCATAGTTTATCCTGGGGTTGAGCAAGAACAGAGAAATTTTTGGTTAGGAAGTCTTTCAGAATGGCTTTAAAGGACTGGTAAGACAGGATTAACCTGATGATACAGGTAAGGAGTTACAGGCCTTAACTATATGGTATGAGCGCAGACTATACCCAGAAAAGTTTATAGGTTTGTGAATGGAGTTTTTGGTCATTAGATCATTATGACAGATTGGGAACATAGCTCTGTAGAATGGCATTTAGTGCCGTATAAGCAAATGGATGCTGGATAATTTTATAGGTGATAAGAAGCTGTGTCTATGCTAGTTGATGGGGTGTTTCTAATCAATTTAGACTTTTAAGCTAATCAATTTAGACTTTTTAATGCTATAGAGTGGTGGGTTCCAAAAGGGATATTTGCTGCAAATTTAGCTACTTTAATATAGTATTGTTCAAGTATTGAATTTTGTGATGCCTGAAGGTTAGTAAGGATGAGAGCAACATAAATTAGTGAGGGTAGGAGGTAAGTAGTGTCAAGTGTTGTTTTAGTTGCATTGGTAAGAACGTTTTTGCTCTGTAAAGCATTCCTAGTTTTTTGGGAGATTTTGCTAAATGTCTGGAGGCAGCCCCAGTCAGCTGAAGCATTTCCAAAAGGGCTAGTGCTAACTATACAACCTCGCTTGATTTAAGTGAAGTATTATCTAGCCATCCCTGAACTGACTTACCACTTCATGTCAGTGCTGCTACAGATTTGCCAGAAGCTACACTCCCATTCCTTATGTCTGAGTGATAGCCTGAGAACAGGAAAGGTCTAGCAGAAAGGTGCATTCTTCTGCAGCACTGGGGTTTAAAACCATCAACTATGTGTTTCATCTGTCTGGGTTTCAGTCCTTTGTATTAGATTCCTTGAGAGCTACAGCCAAGGCTGTTCCTGAATCTAGAATCAAAAAGGACCTCATCCTAAGATGAGTGGTGTGCTTATGACTCCCCAGCTAGGACAATGCGTTCAGTCTGAGGTAAATGCCATAGCTAGAGCACAAGGTATGGCCAGGATATGTCTGAGGACACCCCTTTTAGGGAAATGATCTACACAGTTTCCTACTAGATATGCATTGTGATAGAAATAGATTTTTCAGACTAAGGGTTCCTCTTGTCACAGTTCTGGGTTCCCTCTTCTAACTTTGGATTTCTTGCTGTTTCTGGAGAAGGAAAAGACCCCATAGATGCCCTAATCAATTTTTATTTGGCCTTCTCAGTCATGGGGGACAGATTTTTTTTTGTTTTGTTTTGTTTTTTTTTGCTGAGTGAGATATCCACTACTGGTTGATAAGAAGGGAGGCTCAATTTTTGTTGGGTACCCCCCAGTCTTTGTGGAATTCTATAGCAGATCTGAGGGGACACTTTCAGACTCTTATTGTCCCATTGTCTAAAGAGATTACTCTTCTTTTTGAATGAACAAGGGTCTCTCCCCTTTCCTCCCTTGGGACAGGGATGTTCTGGATGTCTGGTTCTGTTTGAGTGCCTGCTTCTTCTCTGGGCAGAGGGGACATTCACGATGCTAGTCCTCTCAGTCCCTCCTACTAGCAGAAGGCTTCAGTGGTGGTCCCTTAGGTGTTTGGTGAGGTAGTCTCACCTTTTGCTACCTTTTGCTTCCCCAGGGATCCAGAGGCATCCTAGTGTTGGAAGAGCTTTATGCCTCACACTGACAACACCAAGATGGGAGCCCAAAGGTTCTCTGCAGCAAAAGGAGGCTACCTGAAAGCAAGTAGGATCTACACTGGGGAAAAACAATTCATCCCAGGAAATTCAGGAAGAGTAAAGATATGCCAGAGACTCCAGAAAGGGGGTCTGGAAGGATCCAGACAGCCTGGCTAGGACTAGCATTTTTTTGGGTTTGTTGGTTTATACATAGTGACATTCTGAGATCCTTTCAGCCTGGACTTCTTTCAGCTGTGTTCCTCCCTTTTCCTCCTGGCCCTCCTGTTTGCAGTGTTTGATGATGTTCTTGTTGGACTGGCACGCCCATCTGCAAGGTCAGACCCATTTTAGCTGAGAGTTGAATTCTAGCACAGGTTCAGTGGATCTCTCCTAAAAGGGCTAGGTCTTTCTAATGTCTGCCTACCCCCTCCTTAATGTTGGCAGTTGCAGATTTGAAACCTACATGGTCTCCTTGTGGATTACTGGACATGCTTACGAGCCTGCTTTCTCTTTGGCCATGCAGTCTATTCTGGGTGTTGTCTACTCATTTGTGGCAATGCTAACAGTCCATTTTCCAGTTTCTCAAAGGGAAATCGTGTGGCTGTCCCTTTCCCATTTAAGCATGCTGTCTATCCCCATCTTGGTAGCCAGGGAATGTGGGAGAGCCTTCTGCAACTAGCTTGTTCTGGTTCAATGAGTACTTGTGGTCTGCCTGCCTGAGGTAGGGCCAGCGTATTGGAGGGGGTCTAGGATTTTGCCTTTAGAGACAGTACTCTCCAAAGGCAATTTCTGCCCATTTCTGGAGGATTACAACTAATACTCTTTCTGCTGGACAATTGGTCATGGGGAAGACACAGAATAATGTCCAAACGCAAATGCCAATACGTCCAGCAAAACAAACAACGTTCTCAGTAGAAAAAACACTTTAATACAGAGAGCAGGATTTTATCCGAAAGCTCTGCTCTCTGTATTAAAGTGTTTTTTTCTACTGAGAACGTTGTTTGTTTTGAAGTCACAGAATAGTTTAACTTTTCTGAATGTTCCATCTGTGAGTCAAAATCATTTCTTGTGTCCAGGAATTGTGTAGTTTTTGCTATCTGACCCACTTAATAGTTAATCAGGTGTAGAAATCTTCTTTGGCCTGGACTTGGTCTCTTACTTTTTTGTGCTTTTTGATCCAGCTCCCATTCATTGCCTGCCTCCTGGATCATCCTTCCTTCAGTCTAGTTGCTATAGAGAAGAGATGACAGCTGCTGGGAAGCCTTCCATTTGGGTTTGGTAGGAGTAGTTCTCCAGATGGGTGTTACCACATTTGGCCTTCGCAGAAATTTGAGTGGTCCTGAATGCTTGCTGTGGGGCCTTAATTCCATTGCAGAGACCTTGGGGTATATATTTCCTCAGTTCCTGGCAGAGGATAAAATTGAAGCTTAACTCCAACTGTTTAGCTGGGCCACCCTTGGGGATGCTGAATCCCATCCCATTTCAGAAATGATCTTTGTTTAGTAAGAATGTCTGCTAATCTTCGAGTCCTTTGGCCCTGTTTTTTGACGTTCATTTGCCATCTCTAGGTATGCTGGTTCTCCATGCTTCTGTTGGGAACACCACTCTGTTTCCAATATGTCTCACTCCTCTGAAGGGAGAAGGCTTTCTGTCTGTGTTTGGATCCTACTCCAGGTGATTAACTGCAGGGAGTGGAAATCAGAGTGTTTGGTTTCTTTATTTTTTGTGGAGATCATCCTTGCTCTAGGGAAGTCTGGATTTTTGGTTGTAGGGGCCTTTTAGTTGCTGGTCCTGACTGCATTTAAGTCTACTGTTTTGAGGTAGTTACCTCCAGTGCTTTCTTGAACTGCCCTTGGCAGGTTTGGTTACTATGCACACTGGGGTCGATGATGCTCCTTTCCTAGCATTTCTTCACTAGCCATGGCACCGGAAATAGAACTTTTTACTAGCAGGTGTTGCCCAGTGTTCAACCTTCTTATGGGTCCTGGTGTGGTTACCTGGTTCCTTCCTCCAATGTGATTTTCCTGCTTGGTATACAACCCAATAACAGTACCCATCATGGGGCGCCCTTATTATTATTCAAAATGAGCATGTTCTTACCATAGTGGTTTATCTACAAAGATCCTACGTAATGGGTTAGTGATAACTTTTCTCCTTTCATCTCTTTGTAGGTGGTAATTCACAATATCAAGGTTTGGCTGTTTGATTTCCTTGCAATTCGGAAAAGTTTATACTTGTATAGCACTTGTTAGCATTACGAGTGCCGCCTCTTTATTGCTCTTGACTTGTAGGAATGAAATCAACAGTGAGAATGAGACAGACTGTAAGTCCCAAGAGGTTATCACATTTATGCAGTCAGTGTCTAATCTCAAGAAATGTCTCATCACAGGCATGGTTATAGGTATTTTAGAAAACAACGTAAAATTCTGATTGATGAAAAGTATCAAACCAATCCAAATGAGCCATCAAGGAGGGCCCTGTTTGCACTGCAACTGATACAGCAAGAATTTGCCTGATATAAAGGGTGTGTCAGCTAATGCTATCTTCAGATTTTTCTTGGCATACAGTAAGCATTGCCATATATGCTTTCCGCAGTGCATGCAGTTCATTGGTTGGCCTTCTTCCAGAAAGCCAGATAAGTACCCCATAGTGATCTTTTTTCTTGTCTTATTTTACTGAATGGATGTTATATAGCTAATGTCTGATTTGAACTCTGATGTCATTTCTGAAGAATTGACTGTAAAGGTCAGGAATTGTGTGGTATGTAGAAAACAGATTCCATACAAAGATTTTCATAGGAAGTATTTGTTTTGCCTCAGCCCAGAACTAAAAATGTTGTCAGCTGTAAGAATTAAGTAGCTTGACTTGTGTAAGAAATATGATTCTACTGTCCTCATGAAACCAGTAACTGATATACTTGATAATGTGTCTGCATATGGGCGTAGACTGACTCAAATTAAACTAAGAAACTGCAAAGAGATAGAATCGATTTTCTGAATGGTCATGTGTTTATGTGGCCGAGAATTGTTAATCCGGCTACACAGGGAAACTTTAGTACTCTCATGAACACTGAAACAATTGATTCAATATCTTCTAATAATGTTATTATGAATAAAGAAAGTACTTTGCAGGTCCCAATGCAACAGGATGTTAATGATGCACAACCAACATCTGAGGGGAGTGGCCTTGTGACTGCAGGGTTAGGTTGTAACTCTGTTGCATCTGACAATACAACCGCCAAGAAAAGAACAGTTATTACCAAAGCGCAAGTGCATAATGGTATAAATGGGAGTATACAGAATGATTTCGATGATGAACTCCTTCCCACTACTCCTTTTTTGGAAGGTACTCGACCAGTAGGTCTACAACTTCCGTTACCAACAAGAAGTCATTCGAACAGCAAAGGAAGGGGTCGGCAGAACCAGTCCCAAATGAGGGGAAGAAGCACAACCAGGCACAAAAGGAAACAAATGGACAGTATGGTGAGTCCTTACACCATAAAGAAAGCATTCTTAAGCAACAAAAGTTAGTTATAAATTTATCACATTATGTTTTGTCATATAACAAGCTCAAGGTTTTAGAAAAAGGACTGTCGTTTATTCCTACAATGGACTCTGACATTACAGAAGTAGTTTTAGATATTAAAATGTTCACTAGAAACTTGATGTTGAAAATGATGTTTGCAAATGATAGCATGAACAATGAGTTTGTGTATAGCAAACCCAGTTGTTTTATACCTAATATGAATCCACTGATTTCTGCATTTGAAAAAATATGTATTGATGAAGTTTACAAAAAATTTTATGAACAGGAAATGTTAGATAATAAAAATAAATGGCATAATTTATCCAGGGATGAATGTATTGCTTTGAAAAATCTAAGAACTAATAATTCTATTATGATACATCCTGCGGACAAAGGGGGACCCATAGTGATCCTTGACAAGGATGATTATGACAAGAGAATGTTTCTTCTTTTGAGTGATAGAGTTTTTTACAAACCTATCACTTTGTTAAAAGTTAATAAAATGGTTAAATACATACATGAGCAGTTAAGGTTGATGACTGACAATAATATTATAGATGAAAAACTTTTTCAATATTTTCTTATAGCTAAACCTACCATTCCAATAATACAAGGACTGCCTAAGTTGCATAACAGTTTAGACAATCCCCCAATGAGACCAATTGTATCTGGTAGGAATTGGTGTACTGAGGCCATTTCTATATATTTGGAGAAAACTTTGAAAGTTCTTATTAGCACTTCAGAACATATTCTTAAGGACACTGAACAATTTGTTACATTTGATGTTGTTTCATTGTTTACAGTTATACCCAATGAATATGGAATTAAGAGTGTGGCAGATTTAATGTATAGTAATGGAAATTATGACTGTAATAAGATAGATTTGATATGTAAGTTACTGAATCTTGATTTAGAGAACAATGTATTGATATATAAAGATAATGTTTTCTGGCAAAATCAAGGCGTTGCCATGGGAACGTCTTGTGCGAATAGTTATGCCAATGCTGTAATGCTGAAATGGGAGAAGGAATATCTGATGAAAGATGACTTTGTAGATTATGTAGTGTTTTATCATAGATTTGTAGATGACCTTTTTATGATATGGCGGGGCTCTATTGAAATGTTGAAAGTATTTACTGATTACATTAATACCTCCACAAGTTTCCTTAAATTTACTTTGAAGTATTCAAGTAAAGAAATACGTTTTTTGGACGTTTTGATTATGCAGTCCGCAAATGGTGACCTGAATATTAAAATGTTTAAGAAAGAATGTCATGTCAATAATCTCCTTAGGAGATATAGTATGCATCCTCAGTTTATTTTTAAAAATGTAGCTCAAAACCAAGTATATAGAGCTTCTAGACTCAATGCTATGGATGATGCATTTGCAACACAGTTAACTACAGTGGAAACTGATTTATTAGATAGAGGTTATGATCGGAAATTAATTGATTATAGTATTAATGCAGTAAAGAATATGAGACACACTAGAGACAAACCTTACTTTTCTAAACCGATAGAAAGTAGTATCAAAGGTCATGTTAAGAAAACACAAACACTTAAATTATGTTTCAGTTACTTGAGAGATATAAGGTGCTATACAGATATTGTTAATAAGCACTGGAACATTCTAACCTCAGATAGGCAAATTAACAAATTGGTAGGTGCATTTCCAGAATTTACCTTTAAGAATAAAAAATCTTTAAAGAGACAATTATGTGGTCCCAGAGACATTGATTTACGAAATAATAACAAAGAAACTAGACCCTGTCCAAAATGCCAGTTTTGTAAATACATAAATGCAGACAGTGTATTTATACATCCAGATACGGGTAGATTATTCAACTTCAATGTTAGTGCTAAATGTGATTCTTCACACTTAGTTTATTTAGCTACTTGCAGAATTTGTAACAAATGTTGTATAGGTAAAACGGATAGATTATTAAAATTATCATATTAAAAAGGGAAGCTCTTTCAATGCTTTAGCTAAACACACAAAAGAAACTAGTATGGAGCATCAGTTTTCCTTTAGGGTGATAGATAGGTATTTTGAAAACATAAGAGGTGGTGACATTAAGGTACAAACAGAGAATTTGGAACTAAAATGGATAGTCAAGCTGAGAACTGATTATGGACATGGCCTAAATGACCATGTACCGTTAAAACCTTTTTTGAAAAATAGACCTCTACGTAGATAGTTATTTTGTTGTTGTATTTTTGAATGCACATATTTATGTATGTATTTTATAGATATTGGTATTTATTAAAAATGCATATGTGTTTTTATGTATAGATGAAGCATTTAGATGTTTTATTTATTTTTTTTATGTATTATGAAAGTATGAGTGTGATTTTTAAAAACTTTTTATTTTTATTTTTTGGTATACCTTTAAGTGCTTTATTAGATAATTGATGGATACATAGTATAAATATAGGTGTGCTGTTAGTTCTTGCATACACCTGAAGAAGCCAGTCGGTGAAAGCGCTTGTGTATTCTGTGAATAAAGCTTTTTGGAAGAGACCTGCAGCCTGCCTCTACTTCTCTACATCGTTGGTTATTTCTGAAGAATTGACTGTAAAGGTCAGTAATTGTGTGGCGTAGAAAACAGATTCCATACAAAGATTTTCATAGGAAGTATTTGTTTTGCCTCAGCCCAGAGCATGACACATGACATGGAATCCTGTCTGCACTGTGTAACGTTCATTCAGAAAAATCAGACAGGGTGGGAAATCTCTCTGGCAGTTCATTCCTAAATTGGGGCTCATGCATGGGTTTGGGCCACCATATCATCAGCATAGGCCTCCAGGAACCAATTTCTGAAGAAAAAGATCTTGGAGAAAAGGGAGAATGTACAGAAATCCATGACACAACTGACAAATCTGGTTTCCCAAAGTCCAACAACTTAATGCAAGGTGAGGCTCTGTCATACCCCCTAACCATGGAGTCTTTCTCAGCTCAGGTCTCTGACTTGAATGCTTCTCAGGTGACTGTGTCTTCAGTTTCTTGCATGCCCTTTGGAACAACATACCCTAGGCCATTTGACAGCCAAAGACTCTTCAGCACCCAGGGCACATGAGATTTGAAAAGGGGAAGGTGGGATCCCCAAGGTCTTTGTTCACGAGGAAGTTCCCAATGATCACATTGAATTCTCATTTCTCCTGCCTGTGCTGCAAGGCCTCAAAACTGACTATTTATGATCATGGGAGACACAAGGATTCTAAAGTTAAAAAGGCACATGCCAGCTTGCCTCAGCCTAAGCCATGCAGTACCTTTACCAAGCCCCACTCCTGTTTTTTTTTTTTCCTGATTCTCTGGTCCAGATGTTTGAAAGCTTCATGTCCTTCAATAAGTCCAAAATGCTTGAACTGGAAAAACATTTGATGTCCTGAGCCCCTTCACAAAAGAGAAGGGTGGATCCTTCCTCAGAGGAATCTGACTCCACTGAATGCAAAGCTGATGAGTTGGCTTATGTGGATGTGTTTCCATCAGAAGAGAACCTGTACTCTGACATTGAATATGCCTCAAACTATGCTCCCACAATAGAGGACATTTCCTTGGAAAATACCTTCACAGAATGAAGAAGACTTTCCAGTAGGAATGTAAGGAGTGCTCTGAAGCCCAGTAGAAATACATGATTTTCATCAGTCTGCCTGAATATAGGCTACTAGCATTTCCTCCACTGTCCATCATTGGACTCCCTTCCTCCTACTCCTAGGCAACCTGACCATTTGTATAGGGTTAAGGATTCTCATAAGTGCCTGTAAAGGATACAATCTCAAGTATGTAAAGGATTGCTTGCTATATTAGTAACTTTCCTTGAGTATATGTGTATCATTAAAAGTTTTATATTACCAGTGCAAAACTAAGCCAGCATGATATGATTTTGAAATATGTATTGATGGCAATATTTTGTCTTATAATAAGAACAGCAGAAAGTTTTTTTTTAGTGTATAAATTTTGGTAGCACAGTGGCATATTTTATTACTTTCATCTGGCTAGCCCATTTGGGAAGGCGGGGAATGACTGCAGCTGTATAATTCAGTGTTGCTGTTGGTTGGCACCTTTAGTGTTCAGAAAAGTTTTATATCTGATGTGTCTTTGGGGAACTAGATATCCTGTTTTTTGGTGTGTGTGTGTGTGTGTGTGTGTGTGTGTGTGTGTGTGTGTGTGTGTGTGTGTGTGTGCGCGCGCGCGCCTGCATGCGTCGATGTATGTGTGTGTGTGTGTGTGTGTGTGTGTGTGTGTGTGTGTGTGTGTGTGTGGGTACGTGCATGAGTGTGTTAGGGTTAATACAGTATTAAACATGCAAGTCAAGTTACAGTGTATTAAGAGTTTGTTTATTTATTGATTTTGTATATATTTTCTCGTAAGGACATCCAGAGTTCTAGACCAAATGTATAAAGGAATAATGCCTATCCGCAACTTTATTACAAAGAATGGATTGTCTGTGGACATCCAAGGTATGGAGTATTCGATCTCCCTCGTTTTTAGGTTCATGAAAAAATGGGGACATGTATTGTTTGGCTTAAAGTAAACTCAGATACCATTTTAGGCATAAAAAAGGACTAAGTTCTCAATGAAACCCTGTCTCTGTGTAAAATGAGATAGTGTTGGCTCACCATAAGAGTCTGCAATTCTGTACCCTTTTTGCAGAGGTCAAAACAAACAGTAAAACTGTTTTCCATGTTAGGAACCTCAAGTCAGCCAGGTTAGCTGATTCAAAGGGAGCAGGTGTTAGCTTCTCTAACACAAAATTAAGATCCCAAGGAGGGGCCGCTGACTTTCTTGGAGGTATCTTATGCAAAATTCCTTTCAAAAACATTTTGAAATGAGAATGCATTCAAAGAGGAGGATCCATGAGCAGATATGCAGACATGGCTGATAAATGAACCTTGATGGAGAAGTAAAAAAGTCCATAGGATAGTAACTCACATAAATTTTGTAAAAAACAGAGAACAACTAGCCCTGAATGTGTGCTGGCTTTGTTGTTGGCACCACTAGAAAACATGTCCTATTTACTGATCTATGGTTTTCTAGTAGCAGGCTTTCTTTCCTTCTTTACTACCTGCTGCATATCTTCAGTAAACAGATGCCTAAAGGGAATTAAGACTGTCGTATAGACAAATAGAACACAAAATAAGTCTGCTTGAGGATCTTCTGACAGAGGGATCAAATCCTGGAATACCCATGATCTAGTTTTCATTTGTGAGGTTCTGCGGCTGCCCTTGTCCTGGTCAGCTTGTCTGACAAACAGTTTTGCTTGACAGAATGTAGGATGCCTGTAGAGTGAAATTGTGTTGTGAAGCTATATCCCAAGCTTACATGGCTAGCCTGCAAAGGGAGTACAGCCTATTTACCCCCTTGCGCTTGATGTACCACTTGACTGTGTTATTTTCTGTAACAACTTAAAGAAGTCCCAGGGACCAAAGTAGATACAGAGGGTTGAGTGCCTTCATTAGGGCAGGCATCTCTTTTATATCTGTGTGCTTGCATCTGTCCTTGGTGTCCTACACACATTGCATTTGTATTCCTTCTGAAATTGCTCCCCAAGCAAAGTCTGAGACATCTGTGGTGACTATTATAGAAAAGCGAGGGAGAAGGGGAGACTTGGATTTAGCAATATTAGCTCTCCACCAACTGAGTTTGCTTCTAACAAATCCCAGCACTGGGATTTGAAAAGACAAAGGATGTTGGTCCTTGGACCAAAGAGATTTCGGCCATTGTTGTTTCATGAGGAATCTTGCCAGGGGTAGCATGAGAATCCTAGATGCAAAGACACCCAAAATCCTGAGGTTTTCCTTTGGAGTGTGTTAAGAGAAAAAGTTTTAAAAACATACTGTTATTTGTCTTTTCCCTCTTCTTGCAAAGTGAACATGTTATTTGTTGGGATATGCCTATCAAAGATGGGCCTCATCTGTGAACAAAATGCAGCATTGCTTATGAACCTGAATAATAACTGTTTTCTGCATTTCAGAATAAAGAGATTTGGTTATAGCTTGGTGAAGCCTGGGATAAAGGACACACGGCCGAGTAAGAGTTAATTTACTGAAGCAGGCTGTGTGTCCTGGAAAATTTGAGCTACCATTGTTGAACTGAACATTCTGTACTTCTTGAACATTCTGTACTAACTGTTGGTTTGAGGTGATTTGTGATAAACATGTTTATCCTATATGTTTTTCATAGCCAACTGTCAATGGTCAGAAATGTAACAAAAAAGTTGTTTTGCTTGCAGTATAAAAGTTGATGTCAGTAAATAAGTTGACAAGAGGAGATCATTTTGGCCAACATGCTGTGTAATCTGGTTAGCTGCTAATAAAGGAAAATTCATCACCTGAGGCAGATGTGACTCATTTGAATTTTTTCTTCTGACATTTTGGTCCTTCGGACCAGAAACCTCTACGAAGATACGGATCAGACCGACAGAGAGACCGAAAAACCTGTGCAGGTGAGGGTTTCTCATCTTAAGATTCCCTTGACTGAAAGCCCTCCGACTAATTTGCCATTGAAAAGAGGCCGGCCGCTCTCTGATCCCTATCTGAGGGACGGTTTCTGAATGAAAAGGGGAAACGGAGTCTCATCTGGTTCAGGTAGGATGAAAAATAAATTTCTTTTAATTTAATTTAACCTTGTCGACAAGGGTTTTATTTTTAGTTAAGGGTGGGTAGGATTACTTGTTAAGATTCTTTTGTTAGGATCACACATTAAGATAGCCCCATTTTATAATAAGCCCTGTAAAATAACTTTGATACAGTCCTAAAATAAGAAATCTAGGGGAAACATGGGTTCGAGTTGCTGCAAGTGTGAGAGTGATGTCTGTTTAAATGTTGATACTAAGTATATGAAAGGTTTAAACAAAAATAATGTTAAATTTTTGAAAAAGTGGAAGTTGAAATATGATTTTGATGGTACCCTGAATAAGAATGTCTGTGCAAAATTGGTTAGAGATTTGAAAAGAGATGCGGGAACTAGAACTAAAAAGTAAAGACCATTGGGATTTCCCCAAGCACAAAAATGGTTAGAAGAGGCAAATAAACGAGCTACAAAAGAAAAACAGTGCCAGGAAAAAGAAAAAATAAATCAAAAGGGATCACTGGTGCCAAGTGGAAAAGTAGCTTTATTTTTAGATAAGGAGGATGAGCATACAGTTTGTGCGGTACAAAGGCAGGCAACTGCCCCACCGTATGGGGAAATTGCTGCTGCCGTACCGGTGGAACCTCCTCAATATCAGTCTGAAGATGTGGGATCTGTACAGCAGGGTGGGTTATTGGCTGCTCAAGGAAGCGTTGTGACTCCTCCAATTTACCCGCAAATTCCCGTAGTACTCAAGGTTGGTTTACAACAGGTAGACCAACCTATGCAGTTAAGGTCAGGACACAAGGACGTTGGGCCATTAAACTTTCTGACTACTCAGAAGCTCTTCCCTTAATACAAGTTGCAAACCCACAAGCAGGGGATGTTGGACAAGAGCCAACTATTTTAGTTTATCGTCCCTGGGCTAGAGAGGATATAAAACGAGCTACAGATGGTATTCCTCATCCCAAGGTTAATTTTCAAAAGTTTTCTGAGGACATAGTTGGTATGCATTTAAGTTATCATCTAAATGGTTTAGAAGTAGGACAAGTAGTGCGACAAATCCTGGGTCCAGATTGGCACTTAGTTTGTGGTACTTGGACACATAAGGCAGATGACGGCACTACATTAAAGCATAATTCTCGGGTGTTAGACATGTGAGTCACTGATCTGTTGAAGAGAATTTCTGATAAGTGGCGTCCAAGAGCAGATTGGACAGTAATAAATCAGTGCATCCAAAATGATGATGAATCTGTAGATCACTACATTGTAAGATTGACAGAAGTGTTCAATAACCATTGTGGAATGATGATTCCGCAGGATCAGACCAATGATAGTCCATATGAACAGCAATTGAAAAATGCTTTTTTTAAGGGTTGTAGGGCTCTGATAAGTAGTTTTATAACTAAGCATATGGTAGATCATAGAACATGTAGACTGCAACCTTTGTTTGAATATGCACGGCATGCTGAGCGACATTTCAATTTAAAAAAGAAAAAGAAAGTACAAGTGTTAGCAGTAGGGGATGATAGTGGTATATTCTTGGTACAGGACCAAAGGGGGCAAGGGCACCGTGGTGGCATAAAAAAATGTGGGGGCCCAAAATGGGACACGTTAAATAAACTGGGTGGACATTCAGAGGAATATGAGGGGAGGTTAAAATGTGGAGAATGTTTTAAGTGCGGTAGACGTGGGCACTTCGCTGCTGACTGTGAAGAGTGGCAACATCCCCCACAGCTTACGAACAAGGGCTCCGCATGACTATATGATAGTAAAGGAAGGCGCCAAATTCATTATTGTGATTATTGTAGAGAAGAAGAAAGTGAGAATGATTGTGATGATGATGAGGCAGACACTCTCTGCGATGAATGTCAGGACACTCAGAAAATTAAGGAAGGGCAGGATTGTGACTGTGAAGTCATAAACCTGGCACATTTGGGTGTTGCTATGCATCTAGATCAAAAACCCATGATAGAGTTTTTGGTTGAGGGACAGAAAGTGGAGTTTTTATGTGATTCAGGTGCATCGTGTACACTTTTGGGTCCAGCAGTTCTGCCCCCGAACTGCGAGACGGACGAGTTTGTCCTTGTGAAAGCGGCAAATGGGAAAATTTATAAGGAACCACTGTCTCATCCTCTATTGTTCACAAGATCCGCAAACAAACCAAACTGTTAGGTGTAGGGTAATTATATCAAAATTTTGTCCAATTAATTTTCTGGGAAGAGATTTGATGCATTCGTTTGGAATAGCGGCAATTCCCACACCTAAAGGCATTGAGGCGAAAAGGTTAGCGGATGGCTTGGTGGTACAGGGAGTACAAGACTTGTTTTACTGGTATAGCCAGGACTTGATTTCAAACGGGCCGGGGAGGGTTGATACAGATTTGATCAACCTAGCTTTAAGTAAATCTAGGAGCGGGTCACCGCAGGTTGCGGCGCACTTTATTTATTTATTTATTTATTTCCAGTTTGATAACCGGGGAAGTCCACTGGGCTCGGAAGCCCGTTTTCAGTGGAGGCCCGGGGAGAAAAGCTCCATGCGAATACATTGTAATAATACATTGTACACAAAAACACAAGTATACATTGAAGATAATGCATTGCACACAATAACACAGGAAAGAGACAGAAAATTAATACATTATATACAAAAACACTCAGAGTTCTAATAGCAAAGTATTTTGACAGTTTTTCAACATTGAAGTACAGTAGGCAGTATGAGAATTTTGTTTTTATGCTACTGTAATGTTAAGTGAAGTAGGAAATAAAAGGAAAATATAGAATGAATTTGAGTGCAAGAGCAGGAAAGCAAAGGAGAGGTGAGGGAGAAGGAAATAGTTTGAAGGAGAAGAGAGGTCAGGAGGAAGATAGCAGAAGAAGAGGTAGAGTAATGTTCATTTTATGAAGGAGTCCAGAAGAACATCTTAAGGAAAAAGGCAAAAAGATTCAAATGTGAGACTAGGCAGACAAGAGGGTAGAGGGATGAGAGCACTTAAGGGAAGTAAAGGGTTTAGTCGGGGGGGGGGAGATAAGAGGAAGAGGGAGGGGAGCTAAGGACTGACTGAGGTTGAAGAAGGGGAACCGGGGGAGGGGAGGAATTAGGAGGAACTAAGATCTAGGTAGGAAGTATACAATTACATTTCCAATTTTGGGAGAGGTGAGAATGAAGAAGAGATTTAAAGTGTTCATAGTTTGTAGTGGCTCTTAGAAGGGAAGGAAGTGAGTTCCATTTTTTTGCAGTAGTATAAGAAAGTAGGAGTTGGCCAGAGGGTCGTTTGGGTCTGTACACTGAAATAAGATTTTGGTGGCTGGATCTTAGGGGCCTTGGAGGATTATATATGGTTAAGATATTGGATAATGCAGGGCAAGCAGTGGGGTTAAAAATGAGCTTGTGTGCAATAGTAAGTTGGAGGAAATCAAGTTGATTAGGGAGTTCTAGCCATTGGAGACTACGGAGGCAGATGCAATGGTGTCTAGAATGGGGGGAGTTAGTAGCAAATTTGGCAATTTTATAGTAGCAACTTTCTAGTTTAGAGGAGATAGAGGTGGTGAGATTTGATAGAATAGGGGCACCATACAGTAGAGAAGGGAGAAGGTAGGTAGTGGCGAGAGTTTGTCTTGAAGATGGAGTAAGAAAGTTTGCATTTCTATAGAGCATACCGAGTTTCTGGTGGGTTTTTTTTATGTTTAGTTGAATATGATTATTAAATTTCAGGTGTTCATCAATGGTGACTCCGAGTAGTTTAGCACAACTAACAACTTCTATTGAGGACTGTGAGAGGCTGGAAATTATGAAGGAAGACTTGTCCAGAGTCATTGCTTTTGAGGGAGAGAAGAGAATGATGTGGGATTTGTTGGCATTAAGGGAAAGATGATTTTGAAGCATCCAATTTTCTGTGGTTGTGAAGGCCAATTGGGTTTTTGCTTGGAGTTCGGGAAGGTTAGGGGCAGAGCAGATCACAGTGGAGTCATCTGCATATTGTACTATTTGAGAATGAGGAATTGAAGAGTGGAGACCATTGATAAAAATGTTAAAGAGCAGAGGCCCGAGTATAGAGCCCTGAGGGACACCGGTGGGGATAGGTAGGAATTTTGAGGTACCAGTATTCCATTTCACAGCTTGGGATCTATCAGAGAGATAGCTTCTGAACCAAGAAAGAGAGTTGTGGGAGAGATTGAGGTTAGAGAGTTGGTTGAGAAGGAGAAAGTGGGATATTGTGTCGAAGGCCTTAGATAGGTCAAGAAGAACAGTAGAGACAATATTTCCAGAGTCACGAGCTTGGTTGACAATTTCTAGGAAGGAATGAAGAGCAGTTATGGTACTGTGACCAGGTCGAAACCCATGTTGAGTAGGAGTGAGGAGATGGTTATTGAGGAGGTGGGGCATGAGTTGCTGGTGGATACAGTTTTCAAGTATTTTTGAAATTGGGGAAAGAATAGCTATTGGTCGGAAGTTAGAGATGGTATTATTTTTACCTCCTTTATGGAGGGGCAGAATGTGGGCTGCCCGCCAAAGTTTGGGAACATACGATTCTTGGATGGATCTATTTATGAGAATGCTGATAGGTATGGCAATGCCATCTGCTGCGAGCTTGAGAAAGAGTGATGGGATGTTGTCAGGGGCATTTGAGCATGGTTTGAGTTTGAAGAGAAGTTGTTTGATACTGGTGGTAGACACGGGTTGTAGATTGAAAGTGGGAGGAGGGTTAAGAGAGTTGGAATGAGGGATGGATGAAGAAGAAGGCTTTGGGTTAGGGGTATGGGTGGAAGTGGAGAAGGATTTAGCCAATTGAGCTATGGAGCCAGTAAAAAAGGAGTTAAAGAGAGTTGCGATTTCAGTGTCAGTCTTATTATTGTCTGGACAGGGATTGGATTTTGTACCTGGATGTAAGAGTGAATTGATAGAATTCCAGAATTTTTTGGGATTGTTAGTTAGGGTAGATTGAAGTTTGTTGTAGTATGATTTCTTATCTTTTATAATAAGTTTTTTAGCAAGATTGCGGAGTTGCTTAAATTGCAGTAAAGATGCAGAAGTTTTATTTTTATTATATAGTTTCCAAGTTTTGTCCCTTTGTCGCATTAGAATTTTAGTGTCTTTGGTTAGCCAAGGGGCAGAGTTGAACTTTATCCTTTTTGTACGGGGGGGGGCTTGGGAATCTAGGATTGTAAGGAAGGTAGTATTGAAGAGTTCTAGTGCTTCATCTAGGGGAAGAGTGTTGAGTGAATCCCAGTTTGTTAGTTTAAGGGTTTCAGAGAATACTGAAGGGTTGAAATTAGTTAGGTTACGAGATTGAGTGTAATGTTGTTGGTGTGGAAGGTGTTGGGTTTTACGGTCAATAAAGGCAGGGAGATGATCACTTAATGAGTTTGGTAAGGTACCAGAGTTGGAGATATTGTCAGGGTGGCTGACTAGAATCCAGTCCAAGATGGACCCAGGAGGATTAGTTTTGTTAGGTCTGGTAATGCTGTTTGTTAGTTGAGTAAAGTTATAAAGATAGATTGACTGAGAGGGAGTATTATTATTAATCATATTCCAATCAATATTTACATCACCTAGAATGATAGTCTCTTGTTTAATGTTGTTTGAAGCCCAACAGAGAATATTTTCAAGGGTGGAGATGTTGTCTCCAGGGGGGATATAGACGGTCATTATGCAGATACTTTTGAAGTTGTTTATTTTGAGGATTCCTATGACTAGTTCTGCATTCTTAAAGTTAGGAATGGTATTTTGGTAAGGGCAGAGATTTAGCAGGCAGTTGTAGACTAAGGCTACACCACCTCCTTTTTTGTTTTGGCGATCGGACCTGAGTGCTTGGTAGCCAGGTGGTAAGATTTCAGAGTTAGTAGTTTGGGGTTTTAGCCAGGTTTCAGTTACTCCAACTATGTCAGGTTCAGTAACATTTAGCCAGGCTACAATGTTCTACAGAAAGGCCCCTGGTCTGGATAAAGAGTTTGAAAAAGAATTCTTTAAGCACAAATGTGCAAGGATAATTTTGAATGATATGTTTTGGGATACGCAAGGTAATACAGTAGTGACCTGTACTTTGACTAAGGAAATGAGTTATTTATATCGCTCAGGTTATAGCCCACATATTTCAATTACTAAAGCGGTGGGGACACATTGGGTAGATTTGGCGAAAAAGGTAACGAATTGGGACACAATGTCCGAAAGTCAGTTGAAGGATCAACAGATCCAGGTACAAAGATTAAATTGGGTGACTTGGGCACAACCAAGTGTGCACTTCAGGGATGACAAAACAGAAAGGGCATGACAAATCCTCCTAACCCAAGAGGAAGTTAGTGCGTTAAGTGCCTTACCTGTAGATTTATGGTCAAAAGGTAAAGGGGATGTAGGACTGATGAAAACAGCAGGTGAAGTTTGTATAACTCCAAAGTCAGGTTTTAGACCTCGTAAGTACCAATACCTGCTAAGTAAGCAAGCAGAGGAAGGAATTAAACCAGTTATTGAGCAGCTAAAACAGGTAGGAATTCTTGTTGAATGCCCAGATTTGCCCTGCAATACTCTGTTGTTTCCTGTAAAGAAACCGGATGGGTCATGGAGGTTGGTTCAGGACTTACAAGCAGTTAATTCGGCTGTGATCCCAAGAGCACCGGTGGTCCCTGACCCCCTATACATTACTTAATGATTTACTACCTCAGCACAGATATTTTTCTGTCATATATATAAGCAATGCTTTTTTCTCCATACCACTACATAAGGAGAGTAGATTTTGGTTTGCATTCACTTATCAAGGTAAAAGATACACCTACACCAGATTGCCACAGGGTTATTGTGAGTGTCCGACAATATTCGCACAAGAAATGGCTGCAAATTTAGCTCAGTTTGTTCCTCCAAAGGGAAGCCAGGTTCTGTTGTATGTAGATGATATTTTGTTGGCCTCACCCACGCAGGAAGGTTGTAAAAGGGATACCGTTGCCCTTCTTAGTTTTTTAGCTGAGCAAGGACATAAGGTAAATAAAGAAAAGTTACAATTGTGGAAAGCACAAGTAAAGTACTTGGGTTATTTAATTTCGAAGGCAGGTAGACAATTGGAGAACAAAAGAAAACAAGCAATTCTTGAGGCACCTATGCCCACAACTAAGCGGGAGATGATGTCCTTTTTAGGTGTAACTAATTTTTGTAGAAGTTGGATCCCTAACTACACTGAGGAAGTAGGGCCATTGACTGCACTAATCTATGACACTCCCATGGTAGCTAAAAATGATATATAGTGGTCAAATACGACAATACAGGCATTTAATAGAATTAAGCAATTGATAGCAGGATCCTCTGTTTTGGGTTTTCCGAACTATTCTAAGCCGTTTATACAAATGGTTGATTATAAGGGAGGATATATGACTTTGGTTCTGGTACAAGTACATGGGAATAAACAGAGACAGATAGCTTTCAACTCCTCCAGATTAGATCCTGTTGCAAGGGCATTGCCGCATTGTGTTCAAGCTGTAGTGGCAGCCGCCATGGCAGTACAAGCCTCAGCATCATTAATTTTGTTTCACCCATTACAATTGCGGGTTCCACATTCAGTAGCTACTATACTTTTGCAAGATAAGATAACCTTTTTATCTCCTAGTCGACATTTTTCATTTATGACAGTGCTGCTGACACAGCCTCATATGACCATAGAAAGATGTACTACTCTTAATCCGGCGGCACTTTTGCCGACTCCAGAAGAAGGTACTCCACATGTTTGTTTAGAGAGCATTCATGACAAAGTACTTCCTCGACCAGATTTAACGGATATTCCGTTGATAGATTGTGATTTCGTTTTGTTTGTAGACGGATCAACAAAGAAAGACACTGCAGGAAAAACACTAGTAGGGTATGCTGTCACCACAGAAACTGAAGTTTTGGAAGCAAAAGGATTGTCAAACATTTATTCTGCATAGGCAGCTGAGTTGGTGGCTTTGACTCAAGTTTGTACCTTAGGGGAGGGTAAAAAAGTGACAATTTATACAGATAGTCAATATGCTTTCTCCACTGTACATGTTTTCGCTCAACTATGGAAGAATAGGGGAATGGTTACTGCGACAGGCAAACCAATAAATCACAGAGATTTAATTTTACAGTTGTTAGATGCAGTGCAACTACCACTTCAGATAGCGATATGTAAATGTTCCGCACATACCAACAGAAAAGATCCTGTCTCCAGGGGAAATGCTTTTGCTGATATGGCTGCAAAAAAGGCAGCTCAAGAAAATGATTTGCTTTTACATGACAATGATTTAGAGCCCGGACACCTCTTAGACTTAGAGACACTAAAAGTAATGCAAACATTGACAACACAGAAGGAAAAATGTCGTTGGGTAAAATATGGTATCACTCAATAGGATGGGTTGAAAAGGGCATGAGATGGCAAAATGGTATTACCCACAAACCTTTTTAGGTATGCGGCATTGATTAGCCATGGACTTGCCCATGTAGGAGTACAGACGATGATTCAAATAGTGTCTAAGGTGTTTTGGTGTAAAGGATTTTCAACTTATGCAAAGCAATTCTGTTTATCTTGTTTATTATGTGCAAAGTATCATGCTCAGGGGGGAGTTAAAAAGTCTCAGCAGGCATTCCCCACCCCTCCATATCCATTCCACACACTCTGTATGGACTTTATTGAATTGACACCCTCAGAGGGAAAACGGTTCTGTTTAGTCATTATTGATGCTTTTTCTAAATGGGTAGAAGCTTTTCCAGTAAAGCACCCAAATGCACAAACAGTAGCAAAGCTTTTGACTACAGAAATAATTCCCCGATTTGGCTTACCAAGACGCATTTACAGTGATAATGGGTCTCATTTTGTTAACCAGATTGTTCAGAAGTTGGGTCAAGTGTTTCAAATTGATCTCAAATATCATTGTGCTTACCATCCCCAATCAGCTGGACTGGTGAAAAGACACAATGGTGTCTTGAAGAGTAAGCTCCGCAAACTGATGGCAGAAACACATAGATCATGGACTGCGTGCCTTCCTTTGGCACTCCTGTATATGCGAATCTCACCTTCCTACAAAGGACTTACACCATTTGAACTTTTGTTTGGGAGACCATATTACGTCCAGCAGTGGCAAGGATTGTTGCCAGCGGAATGTGAGAGGGGTGAGGATCTAGCGGATTATATGAAGAAGCTGCTAAATGTCAAATCTCTTGTAACCAATGACTCCTTTGCAGATTCCAGAAATGAAACCTTGTTAAGCATGGCACCCGGGGACTGGGTGTGGATCCGAATTGTGAAGAGAAAGAATTGGTCATCCCCCAGGTAGGAAGGCTCATACCAAGTACTAATCTCGACACTTACGGCTGTAAAGATCACTGAGAGGACTTCGTGGATTCATATCACCCACTGTAAAAAACTTCAAGGCTCTTCCTTCTACCATTGATGTTGGTCAAACTCCACCGGACCTCTGAGCGCAAAGTCTGGCTACAAAGGGAGATTAGCCCAATAGGGGTTAGTTCGTCTCAAACCCAGTGAAGAAACCAATGGTGCGAGATAGTCCTTAGGGAGGATGACCATGTTCAACTGGTACTTGAACTATCACATGATGATGATTTTGGTGGTCAACAGATGTGAATGGATGGGAAACAAGTGGTGCAGTGATACCAGAGAAAGATAAAAGCAGGCAACAAAGAATAAAAATTGCGCATTTCCAAGGTACCGAAGTAATTACTATAACCATTGTGTCACCACAA